>NW_027102745.1:32500-65000 GCF_036373705.1 Amia ocellicauda | reverse complement strand
CAGGCTGAGCGCCGGGAGCCGTCGGTCAGTGAGTGCTGAAGGAAAGCTCCAGCGCGGAGCCCGCACCCACCGGGGAGGTGTAGCCCTGCAGGCTGAGCGCCGGGAGCCGTCGGTCAGTGAGTGCTGAAGGAAAGCTCCAGCGCGGAGCCCGCACCCACCGGGGAGGTGTAGCCCTGCAGGCTGAGCGCCGGGAGCCGTCGGTCAGTGAGTGCTGAAGGAAAGCTCCAGCGCGGAGCCCGCACCCACCGGGGAGGTGTAGCCCTGCAGGCTGAGCGCCGGGAGCCGTCGGTCGGTCGGTCGGTCGGTCAGTGAGTGAGTGAGTGAGTGTGTGTTGCGCTGGAGGAAAGCTCCAGCCCGGCGTCCGTCCCCACCGGGGAGGAGTAGGCCTGCTGACTGAGCGCTGGGAGCCGGGAGCCTTTCCTGCAGTCAGTCGGTCGGTCAGTGAGTGAGTGAGTGTGTGTGCTGAAGGGAAGCTCCAGCCCGGCGTCCGTCCCCACCGGGGAGGAGTAGGCCTGCTGACTGAGCGCTGGGAGCCGTCGGTCGGTCGGTCGGTCAGTGAGTGAGTGAGTGAGTGTGTGTTGCGCTGGAGGAAAGCTCCAGCCCGGCGTCCGTCCCCACCGGGGAGGAGTAGGCCTGCTGACTGAGCGCTGGGAGCCGGGAGCCTTTCCTGCAGTCAGTCGGTCGGTCAGTGAGTGAGTGTGTGTGCTGAAGGAAAGCTCCAGCCCGGCGTCCGTCCCCACCGGGGAGGAGTAGGCCTGCTGACTGAGCGCTGGGAGCCGGGAGCCTTTCCTGCAGTCAGTCGGTCGGTCAGTGAGTGAGTGAGTGTGTGTGCTGAAGGGAAGCTCCAGCCCGGCGTCCGTCCCCACCGGGGAGGAGTAGGCCTGCTGACTGAGCGCTGGGAGCCGTCGGTCGGTCGGTCGGTCAGTGAGTGAGTGAGTGAGTGTGTTGCGCTGGAGGAAAGCTCCAGCCCGGCGTCCGTCCCCACCGGGGAGGAGTAGGCCTGCTGACTGAGCGCTGGGAGCCGGGAGCCTTTCCTGCAGTCAGTCGGTCGGTCAGTGAGTGAGTGTGTGTGCTGAAGGAAAGCTCCAGCCCGGCGTCCGTCCCCACCGGGGAGGAGTAGGCCTGCTGACTGAGCGCTGGGAGCCGGGAGCCTTTCCTGCAGTCAGTCGGTCGGTCAGTGAGTGAGTGTGTGTGCTGAAGGGAGGCTCCAGCCCGGCGTCCGTCCCCACCGGGGAGGAGTAGGCCTGCTGACTGAGCGCTGGGAGCCGGGAGCCTTTCCTGCAGTCAGTCGGTCGGTCAGTGAGTGAGTGAGTGAGTGTGTGTGCTGAAGGGAAGCTCCAGCCCGGCGTCCGTCCCCACCGGGGAGTTGTGCCCGGGCCCGGGCCTCCTGCCGACGGACCGTGTGGCGCATTGTCCCGACTGCGGACTTTCTCCAGCAAAAAGGCGGAGGTGCAGTACCGCCATTTCGCCACACGAGGGACGGAATGGCACCCAACTGCCCCCTGGTGTCGAAAAAGCGCAAGGGCACCCGGGCCGGTCCGCCCCAGGCAGCGGCCGAGATGCAGCACCGGGGGCCCGGCCTGCCTGCCCTGGAGGTCAGCCTGCCAGCCCTGGAGGTCTGCTATCCAGCCCTGGAGGTCAGCTATCCAGCCCTGGAGGTCTGCCTGCCTGCCTGCCTGCCCTGGAGGTCAGCCTGCCAGCCCTGGAGGTCTGCCTGTTAGCCCTGGAGGTCTGCTATCCAGCCCTGGAGGTCTGCTATCCAGCCCTGGTAGCAGCACTGCCAGCCCTGGAGGTCTGCCTGTTAGCCCTGGAGGTCTGCTATCCAGCCCTGGTAGCAGCACTGCCTGCCCTGGAGGTCTGCCTGCCTGCCCTGGAGGTCTGCCTGTTAGCCCTGGAGGTCAGCCTGTTAGCCCTGGAGGTCTGCTATCCAGCCCTGGAGGTCAGCTATCCAGCCCTGGAGGTCTGCCTGCCTGCCTGCCTGCCCTGGAGGTCAGCCTGCCAGCCCTGGAGGTCTGCCTTCCAGCCCTGGAGGTCTGCCTGCCTGCCCTGGCAGCAGCACTGCCTGCCCTGGTAGCAGCACTGCCTGCCCTGGAGGTCTGCCTGCCTGCCCTGGAGGTCTGCCTGTTAGCCCTGGAGGTCAGCCTGTTAGCCCTGGAGGTCTGCTATCCAGCCCTGGAGGTCAGCTATCCAGCCCTGGAGGTCTGCTATCCAGCCCTGGAGGTCTGCCTGCCTGCCTGCCTGCCCTGGAGGTCAGCCTGCCAGCCCTGGAGGTCTGCCTTCCAGCCCTGGAGGACAGCCTGCCTGCCCTGGTAGCAGCACTGCCTGCCTTCCAGCCCTGGAGGTCTGCCTGTTAGCCCTGGAGGTCTGCTATCCAGCCCTGGTAGCAGCACTGCCTGCCCTGGAGGTCTGCCTGCCTGCCTTCCAGCCCTGGAGGTCTGCTATCCAGCCCTGGAGGTCTGCCTGCCTGCCATCCAGCCCTGGAGGTCTGCTATCCAGCCCTGGTAGCAGCACTGCCTGCCCTGGAGGTCTGCCTTCCAGCCCTGGTAGCAGCACTGCCTGCCCTGGTAGCAGCACTGCCTGCCCTGGAGGTCTGCTATCCAGCCCTGGAGGTCTGCCTGCCTGCCTGTTAGCCCTGGAGGTCTGCTATCCAGCCCTGGAGGTCTGCCTGCCTGCCTGTTAGCCCTGGAGGTCTGCTATCCAGCCCTGGAGGTCTGCCTGCCTGCCCTGGAGGTCTGCCTGCCTGCCATCCAGCCCTGGAGGTCTGCTATCCTGCCCTGGAGGTCTGCTATCCAGCCCTGGTAGCAGCACTGCCTGCCCTGGAGGTCTGCTATCCAGCCCTGGAGGTCTGCCTGCCTGCCCTGGAGGTCTGCCTGCCTGCCCTGGAGGTCTGCCTGTTAGCCCTGGAGGTCTGCTATCCAGCCCTGGAGGTCTGCCTGCCAGCCCTGGAGGTCTGCTATCCAGCCCTGGAGGTCTGCCTGCCTGCCATCCAGCCCTGGAGGTCTGCTATCCTGCCCTGGAGGTCTGCTATCCAGCCCTGGAGGTCTGCCTGCCTGCCTGCCAGCCCTGGAGGTCTGCTATCCAGCCCTGGAGGTCTGCCTGCCTGCCCTGGAGGTCTGCTATCCAGCCCTGGAGGTCTGCTATCCAGCCCTGGTAGCAGCACTGCCTGCCCTGGAGGTCTGCCTTCCAGCCCTGGTAGCAGCACTGCCTGCCCTGGTAGCAGCACTGCCTGCCCTGGAGGTCTGCTATCCAGCCCTGGAGGTCTGCCTGCCTGCCTGTTAGCCCTGGAGGTCTGCTATCCAGCCCTGGAGGTCTGCCTGCCTGCCTGTTAGCCCTGGAGGTCTGCTATCCAGCCCTGGAGGTCTGCCTGCCTGCCCTGGAGGTCTGCCTGCCTGCCATCCAGCCCTGGAGGTCTGCTATCCTGCCCTGGAGGTCTGCTATCCAGCCCTGGTAGCAGCACTGCCTGCCCTGGAGGTCTGCTATCCAGCCCTGGAGGTCTGCCTGCCTGCCCTGGAGGTCTGCCTGCCTGCCCTGGAGGTCTGCCTGTTAGCCCTGGAGGTCTGCTATCCAGCCCTGGAGGTCTGCCTGCCTGCCATCCAGCCCTGGAGGTCTGCTATCCAGCCCTGGTAGCAGCACTGCCTGCCCTGGAGGTCTGCCTGCCTGCCCTGGCAGCAGCACTGCCTGCCCTGGTAGCAGCACTGCCTGCCCTGGAGGTCTGCTATCCAGCCCTGGAGGTCTGCTATCCAGCCCTGGAGGTCTGCCTGTTAGCCCTGGAGGTCTGCTATCCAGCCCTGGAGGTCTGCCTGCCTGCCCTGGCAGCAGCACTGCCTGCCCTGGAGGTCTGCCTGCCTGCCCTGGTAGCAGCACTGCCTGCCCTGGAGGTCAGCCTGTTAGCCCTGGAGGTCTGCTATCCAGCCCTGGAGGTCTGCCTGCCTGCCTGTTAGCCCTGGAGGTCAGCCTGTTAGCCCTGGAGGTCTGCTATCCAGCCCTGGAGGTCTGCCTGCCTGCCATCCAGCCCTGGAGGTCTCCCTGCCTGCCCTGGCAGCAGCACTGCCTGCCCTGGTAGCAGCACTGCCTGCCCTGGAGGTCTGCCTGCCTGCCCTGGAGGTCTGCCTGCCTGCCCTGGAGGTCTGCCTGTTAGCCCTGGAGGTCTGCCTGTTAGCCCTGGAGGTCTGCCTGTTAGCCCTGGAGGTCTGCCTGCCTGCCCTGGCAGCAGCACTGCCTGCCCTGGTAGCAGCACTGCCTGCCCTGGAGGTCTGCCTGCCTGCCCTGGAGGTCTGCCTGTTAGCCCTGGAGGTCAGCCTGTTAGCCCTGGAGGTCTGCTATCCAGCCCTGGAGGTCAGCTATCCAGCCCTGGAGGTCTGCTATCCAGCCCTGGAGGTCTGCCTGCCTGCCTGCCTGCCCTGGAGGTCAGCCTGCCAGCCCTGGAGGTCTGCCTTCCAGCCCTGGAGGACAGCCTGCCTGCCCTGGTAGCAGCACTGCCTGCCTTCCAGCCCTGGAGGTCTGCCTGTTAGCCCTGGAGGTCTGCTATCCAGCCCTGGTAGCAGCACTGCCTGCCCTGGAGGTCTGCCTGCCTGCCTTCCAGCCCTGGAGGTCTGCTATCCAGCCCTGGAGGTCTGCCTGCCTGCCATCCAGCCCTGGAGGTCTGCTATCCAGCCCTGGTAGCAGCACTGCCTGCCCTGGAGGTCTGCTATCCAGCCCTGGAGGACAGCCTGCCTGCCCTGGTAGCAGCACTGCCTGCCCTGGAGGTCAGCCTGTTAGCCCTGGAGGTCTGCCTGCCTGCCCTGGAGGTCAGCCTGTTAGCCCTGGAGGTCTGCCTGCCTGCCATCCAGCCCTGGCAGCAGCACTGCCTGCCCTGGTAGCAGCACTGCCTGCCCTGGAGGTCTGCTATCCAGCCCTGGTAGCAGCACTGCCTGCCCTGGAGGTCTGCCTGCCTGCCTGCCAGCCCTGGAGGTCTGCCTGTTAGCCCTGGAGGTCTGCTATCCAGCCCTGGAGGACAGCCTGCCTGCCCTGGTAGCAGCACTGCCTGCCCTGGAGGTCAGCCTGTTAGCCCTGGAGGTCTGCCTGCCTGCCCTGGAGGTCAGCCTGTTAGCCCTGGAGGTCTGCCTGCCTGCCATCCAGCCCTGGCAGCAGCACTGCCTGCCCTGGTAGCAGCACTGCCTGCCCTGGAGGTCTGCTATCCAGCCCTGGTAGCAGCACTGCCTGCCCTGGAGGTCAGCCTGTTAGCCCTGGAGGTCTGCTATCCAGCCCTGGAGGTCTGCCTGCCTGCCTGTTAGCCCTGGAGGTCAGCCTGTTAGCCCTGGAGGTCTGCTATCCAGCCCTGGAGGTCTGCCTGCCTGCCATCCAGCCCTGGAGGTCTCCCTGCCTGCCCTGGCAGCAGCACTGCCTGCCCTGGTAGCAGCACTGCCTGCCCTGGAGGTCTGCCTGCCTGCCCTGGAGGTCTGCCTGCCTGCCCTGGAGGTCTGCCTGTTAGCCCTGGAGGTCTGCCTGTTAGCCCTGGAGGTCTGCCTGTTAGCCCTGGAGGTCTGCCTGCCTGCCCTGGCAGCAGCACTGCCTGCCCTGGTAGCAGCACTGCCTGCCCTGGAGGTCTGCCTGCCTGCCCTGGAGGTCTGCCTGTTAGCCCTGGAGGTCAGCCTGTTAGCCCTGGAGGTCTGCTATCCAGCCCTGGAGGTCAGCTATCCAGCCCTGGAGGTCTGCTATCCAGCCCTGGAGGTCTGCCTGCCTGCCTGCCTGCCCTGGAGGTCAGCCTGCCAGCCCTGGAGGTCTGCCTTCCAGCCCTGGAGGACAGCCTGCCTGCCCTGGTAGCAGCACTGCCTGCCTTCCAGCCCTGGAGGTCTGCCTGTTAGCCCTGGAGGTCTGCTATCCAGCCCTGGTAGCAGCACTGCCTGCCCTGGAGGTCTGCCTGCCTGCCTTCCAGCCCTGGAGGTCTGCTATCCAGCCCTGGAGGTCTGCCTGCCTGCCATCCAGCCCTGGAGGTCTGCTATCCAGCCCTGGTAGCAGCACTGCCTGCCCTGGAGGTCTGCTATCCAGCCCTGGAGGACAGCCTGCCTGCCCTGGTAGCAGCACTGCCTGCCCTGGAGGTCTGCTATCCAGCCCTGGAGGACAGCCTGCCTGCCCTGGTAGCAGCACTGCCTGCCCTGGAGGTCAGCCTGCCTGCCCTGGAGGTCAGCCTGCCAGCCCTGGCAGCAGCACGGCCTACCTGCCTGCCTGCCCTGGAGGTCTGCCTGCCTGCCTGCCCTGGAGGTCAGCCTTCCAGCCCTGGCAGCAGCACGGCCTACCTGCCTGCCAGCCTGCCCTCCCCAGCCACACAGCCCTGCCTGCCTGCCTGCCAGCCCTGGAGGTCAGCCTGTTAGCCCTGGAGGTCTGCCTGCCTGTCTGCCTGCCTGCCTGCCTGCCCTGGAGGTCAGCCTGCCTGCCCTGGAGGTCTGCTATCCAGCCCTGGTAGCAGCACTGCCTGCCCTGGAGGTCAGCCTGTTAGCCCTGGAGGTCTGCCTGCCTGCCCTGGTAGCAGCACTGCCTGCCTGCCTGCCCTGGAGGTCTGCCTGCCTGCCTGCCTGCCCTGGAGGTCAGCCTGCCTGCCCTGGAGGTCTGCCTGCCTGCCCTGGTAGCAGCACTGCCTGCCCTGGAGGTCAGCCTGCCTGCCCTGGAGGTCAGCCTGCCAGCCCTGGCAGCAGCACGGCCTACCTGCCTGCCTGCCCTGGAGGTCTGCCTGCCTGCCTGCCCTGGAGGTCAGCCTTCCAGCCCTGGCAGCAGCACGGCCTACCTGCCTGCCAGCCTGCCCTCCCCAGCCACACAGCCCTGCCTGCCTGCCTGCCAGCCCTGGAGGTCTCCCTGCCAGCCCTGGAGGTCTGCCTGCCTGCCTGCCTGCCTGCCCTGGAGGTCTGCCATCCTGCCTTCCAGCCCTGGAGGTCAGCCTGCCAGCCCTGGAGGTCAGCCTGTTAGCCCTGGAGGTCTGCCTGCCTGCCTGCCTGCCTGCCCTGGAGGTCAGCCTGCCAGCCCTGGAGGTCTGCCTGCCTGCCTGCCTGCCCTGGAGGTCAGCCTGCCAGCCCTGGCAGCAGCACGGCCTACCTGCCTGCCTGCCCTGGAGGTCTGCCTGCCTGCCTGCCTGCCTGCCCTGGAGGTCTGCCTGCCTGCCTGCCTGCCCTGGAGGTCAGCCTGCCTGCCCTGGAGGTCTGCCTGCCTGCCCTGGTAGCAGCACTGCCTGCCCTGGAGGTCAGCCTGCCTGCCCTGGAGGTCAGCCTGCCAGCCCTGGCAGCAGCACGGCCTACCTGCCTGCCTGCCCTGGAGGTCTGCCTGCCTGCCTGCCCTGGAGGTCAGCCTTCCAGCCCTGGCAGCAGCACGGCCTACCTGCCTGCCAGCCTGCCCTCCCCAGCCACACAGCCCTGCCTGCCTGCCTGCCAGCCCTGGAGGTCTCCCTGCCAGCCCTGGAGGTCTGCCTGCCTGCCTGCCTGCCTGCCCTGGAGGTCTGCCATCCTGCCTTCCAGCCCTGGAGGTCAGCCTGCCAGCCCTGGAGGTCTGCCTGTTAGCCCTGGAGGTCTGCTATCCAGCCCTGGAGGTCTGCTATCCAGCCCTGGTAGCAGCACTGCCAGCCCTGGAGGTCTGCCTGTTAGCCCTGGAGGTCTGCTATCCAGCCCTGGTAGCAGCACTGCCTGCCCTGGAGGTCTGCCTGCCTGCCCTGGAGGTCTGCCTGTTAGCCCTGGAGGTCAGCCTGTTAGCCCTGGAGGTCTGCTATCCAGCCCTGGAGGTCAGCTATCCAGCCCTGGAGGTCTGCCTGCCTGCCTGCCTGCCCTGGAGGTCAGCCTGCCAGCCCTGGAGGTCTGCCTTCCAGCCCTGGAGGTCTGCCTGCCTGCCCTGGCAGCAGCACTGCCTGCCCTGGTAGCAGCACTGCCTGCCCTGGAGGTCTGCCTGCCTGCCCTGGAGGTCTGCCTGTTAGCCCTGGAGGTCAGCCTGTTAGCCCTGGAGGTCTGCTATCCAGCCCTGGAGGTCAGCTATCCAGCCCTGGAGGTCTGCTATCCAGCCCTGGAGGTCTGCCTGCCTGCCTGCCTGCCCTGGAGGTCAGCCTGCCAGCCCTGGAGGTCTGCCTTCCAGCCCTGGAGGACAGCCTGCCTGCCCTGGTAGCAGCACTGCCTGCCTTCCAGCCCTGGAGGTCTGCCTGTTAGCCCTGGAGGTCTGCTATCCAGCCCTGGTAGCAGCACTGCCTGCCCTGGAGGTCTGCCTGCCTGCCTTCCAGCCCTGGAGGTCTGCTATCCAGCCCTGGAGGTCTGCCTGCCTGCCATCCAGCCCTGGAGGTCTGCTATCCAGCCCTGGTAGCAGCACTGCCTGCCCTGGAGGTCTGCCTTCCAGCCCTGGTAGCAGCACTGCCTGCCCTGGTAGCAGCACTGCCTGCCCTGGAGGTCTGCTATCCAGCCCTGGAGGTCTGCCTGCCTGCCTGTTAGCCCTGGAGGTCTGCTATCCAGCCCTGGAGGTCTGCCTGCCTGCCTGTTAGCCCTGGAGGTCTGCTATCCAGCCCTGGAGGTCTGCCTGCCTGCCCTGGAGGTCTGCCTGCCTGCCATCCAGCCCTGGAGGTCTGCTATCCTGCCCTGGAGGTCTGCTATCCAGCCCTGGTAGCAGCACTGCCTGCCCTGGAGGTCTGCTATCCAGCCCTGGAGGTCTGCCTGCCTGCCCTGGAGGTCTGCCTGCCTGCCCTGGAGGTCTGCCTGTTAGCCCTGGAGGTCTGCTATCCAGCCCTGGAGGTCTGCCTGCCTGCCATCCAGCCCTGGAGGTCTGCTATCCAGCCCTGGTAGCAGCACTGCCTGCCCTGGAGGTCTGCCTGCCTGCCCTGGCAGCAGCACTGCCTGCCCTGGTAGCAGCACTGCCTGCCCTGGAGGTCTGCTATCCAGCCCTGGAGGTCTGCTATCCAGCCCTGGAGGTCTGCCTGTTAGCCCTGGAGGTCTGCTATCCAGCCCTGGAGGTCTGCCTGCCTGCCCTGGCAGCAGCACTGCCTGCCCTGGAGGTCTGCCTGCCTGCCCTGGTAGCAGCACTGCCTGCCCTGGAGGTCAGCCTGTTAGCCCTGGAGGTCTGCTATCCAGCCCTGGAGGTCTGCCTGCCTGCCTGTTAGCCCTGGAGGTCAGCCTGTTAGCCCTGGAGGTCTGCTATCCAGCCCTGGAGGTCTGCCTGCCTGCCATCCAGCCCTGGAGGTCTCCCTGCCTGCCCTGGCAGCAGCACTGCCTGCCCTGGTAGCAGCACTGCCTGCCCTGGAGGTCTGCCTGCCTGCCCTGGAGGTCTGCCTGCCTGCCCTGGAGGTCTGCCTGTTAGCCCTGGAGGTCTGCCTGTTAGCCCTGGAGGTCTGCCTGTTAGCCCTGGAGGTCTGCCTGCCTGCCCTGGCAGCAGCACTGCCTGCCCTGGTAGCAGCACTGCCTGCCCTGGAGGTCTGCCTGCCTGCCCTGGAGGTCTGCCTGTTAGCCCTGGAGGTCAGCCTGTTAGCCCTGGAGGTCTGCTATCCAGCCCTGGAGGTCAGCTATCCAGCCCTGGAGGTCTGCTATCCAGCCCTGGAGGTCTGCCTGCCTGCCTGCCTGCCCTGGAGGTCAGCCTGCCAGCCCTGGAGGTCTGCCTTCCAGCCCTGGAGGACAGCCTGCCTGCCCTGGTAGCAGCACTGCCTGCCTTCCAGCCCTGGAGGTCTGCCTGTTAGCCCTGGAGGTCTGCTATCCAGCCCTGGTAGCAGCACTGCCTGCCCTGGAGGTCTGCCTGCCTGCCTTCCAGCCCTGGAGGTCTGCTATCCAGCCCTGGAGGTCTGCCTGCCTGCCATCCAGCCCTGGAGGTCTGCTATCCAGCCCTGGTAGCAGCACTGCCTGCCCTGGAGGTCTGCTATCCAGCCCTGGAGGACAGCCTGCCTGCCCTGGTAGCAGCACTGCCTGCCCTGGAGGTCAGCCTGTTAGCCCTGGAGGTCTGCCTGCCTGCCCTGGAGGTCAGCCTGTTAGCCCTGGAGGTCTGCCTGCCTGCCATCCAGCCCTGGCAGCAGCACTGCCTGCCCTGGTAGCAGCACTGCCTGCCCTGGAGGTCTGCTATCCAGCCCTGGTAGCAGCACTGCCTGCCCTGGAGGTCTGCCTGCCTGCCTGCCAGCCCTGGAGGTCTGCCTGTTAGCCCTGGAGGTCTGCTATCCAGCCCTGGAGGACAGCCTGCCTGCCCTGGTAGCAGCACTGCCTGCCCTGGAGGTCAGCCTGTTAGCCCTGGAGGTCTGCCTGCCTGCCCTGGAGGTCAGCCTGTTAGCCCTGGAGGTCTGCCTGCCTGCCATCCAGCCCTGGCAGCAGCACTGCCTGCCCTGGTAGCAGCACTGCCTGCCCTGGAGGTCTGCTATCCAGCCCTGGTAGCAGCACTGCCTGCCCTGGAGGTCAGCCTGTTAGCCCTGGAGGTCTGCTATCCAGCCCTGGAGGTCTGCCTGCCTGCCTGTTAGCCCTGGAGGTCAGCCTGTTAGCCCTGGAGGTCTGCTATCCAGCCCTGGAGGTCTGCCTGCCTGCCATCCAGCCCTGGAGGTCTCCCTGCCTGCCCTGGCAGCAGCACTGCCTGCCCTGGTAGCAGCACTGCCTGCCCTGGAGGTCTGCCTGCCTGCCCTGGAGGTCTGCCTGCCTGCCCTGGAGGTCTGCCTGTTAGCCCTGGAGGTCTGCCTGTTAGCCCTGGAGGTCTGCCTGTTAGCCCTGGAGGTCTGCCTGCCTGCCCTGGCAGCAGCACTGCCTGCCCTGGTAGCAGCACTGCCTGCCCTGGAGGTCTGCCTGCCTGCCCTGGAGGTCTGCCTGTTAGCCCTGGAGGTCAGCCTGTTAGCCCTGGAGGTCTGCTATCCAGCCCTGGAGGTCAGCTATCCAGCCCTGGAGGTCTGCTATCCAGCCCTGGAGGTCTGCCTGCCTGCCTGCCTGCCCTGGAGGTCAGCCTGCCAGCCCTGGAGGTCTGCCTTCCAGCCCTGGAGGACAGCCTGCCTGCCCTGGTAGCAGCACTGCCTGCCTTCCAGCCCTGGAGGTCTGCCTGTTAGCCCTGGAGGTCTGCTATCCAGCCCTGGTAGCAGCACTGCCTGCCCTGGAGGTCTGCCTGCCTGCCTTCCAGCCCTGGAGGTCTGCTATCCAGCCCTGGAGGTCTGCCTGCCTGCCATCCAGCCCTGGAGGTCTGCTATCCAGCCCTGGTAGCAGCACTGCCTGCCCTGGAGGTCTGCTATCCAGCCCTGGAGGACAGCCTGCCTGCCCTGGTAGCAGCACTGCCTGCCCTGGAGGTCTGCTATCCAGCCCTGGAGGACAGCCTGCCTGCCCTGGTAGCAGCACTGCCTGCCCTGGAGGTCAGCCTGCCTGCCCTGGAGGTCAGCCTGCCAGCCCTGGCAGCAGCACGGCCTACCTGCCTGCCTGCCCTGGAGGTCTGCCTGCCTGCCTGCCCTGGAGGTCAGCCTTCCAGCCCTGGCAGCAGCACGGCCTACCTGCCTGCCAGCCTGCCCTCCCCAGCCACACAGCCCTGCCTGCCTGCCTGCCAGCCCTGGAGGTCAGCCTGTTAGCCCTGGAGGTCTGCCTGCCTGTCTGCCTGCCTGCCTGCCTGCCCTGGAGGTCAGCCTGCCTGCCCTGGAGGTCTGCTATCCAGCCCTGGTAGCAGCACTGCCTGCCCTGGAGGTCAGCCTGTTAGCCCTGGAGGTCTGCCTGCCTGCCCTGGTAGCAGCACTGCCTGCCTGCCTGCCCTGGAGGTCTGCCTGCCTGCCTGCCTGCCCTGGAGGTCAGCCTGCCTGCCCTGGAGGTCTGCCTGCCTGCCCTGGTAGCAGCACTGCCTGCCCTGGAGGTCAGCCTGCCTGCCCTGGAGGTCAGCCTGCCAGCCCTGGCAGCAGCACGGCCTACCTGCCTGCCTGCCCTGGAGGTCTGCCTGCCTGCCTGCCCTGGAGGTCAGCCTTCCAGCCCTGGCAGCAGCACGGCCTACCTGCCTGCCAGCCTGCCCTCCCCAGCCACACAGCCCTGCCTGCCTGCCTGCCAGCCCTGGAGGTCTCCCTGCCAGCCCTGGAGGTCTGCCTGCCTGCCTGCCTGCCTGCCCTGGAGGTCTGCCATCCTGCCTTCCAGCCCTGGAGGTCAGCCTGCCAGCCCTGGAGGTCAGCCTGTTAGCCCTGGAGGTCTGCCTGCCTGCCTGCCTGCCTGCCCTGGAGGTCAGCCTGCCAGCCCTGGAGGTCTGCCTGCCTGCCTGCCTGCCCTGGAGGTCAGCCTGCCAGCCCTGGCAGCAGCACGGCCTACCTGCCTGCCTGCCCTGGAGGTCTGCCTGCCTGCCTGCCTGCCTGCCCTGGAGGTCTGCCTGCCTGCCTGCCTGCCCTGGAGGTCAGCCTGCCTGCCCTGGAGGTCTGCCTGCCTGCCCTGGTAGCAGCACTGCCTGCCCTGGAGGTCAGCCTGCCTGCCCTGGAGGTCAGCCTGCCAGCCCTGGCAGCAGCACGGCCTACCTGCCTGCCTGCCCTGGAGGTCTGCCTGCCTGCCTGCCCTGGAGGTCAGCCTTCCAGCCCTGGCAGCAGCACGGCCTACCTGCCTGCCAGCCTGCCCTCCCCAGCCACACAGCCCTGCCTGCCTGCCTGCCAGCCCTGGAGGTCTCCCTGCCAGCCCTGGAGGTCTGCCTGCCTGCCTGCCTGCCTGCCCTGGAGGTCTGCCATCCTGCCTTCCAGCCCTGGAGGTCAGCCTGCCAGCCCTGGAGGTCTGCCTGTTAGCCCTGGAGGTCTGCTATCCAGCCCTGGAGGTCTGCTATCCAGCCCTGGTAGCAGCACTGCCAGCCCTGGAGGTCTGCCTGTTAGCCCTGGAGGTCTGCTATCCAGCCCTGGTAGCAGCACTGCCTGCCCTGGAGGTCTGCCTGCCTGCCCTGGAGGTCTGCCTGTTAGCCCTGGAGGTCAGCCTGTTAGCCCTGGAGGTCTGCTATCCAGCCCTGGAGGTCAGCTATCCAGCCCTGGAGGTCTGCCTGCCTGCCTGCCTGCCCTGGAGGTCAGCCTGCCAGCCCTGGAGGTCTGCCTTCCAGCCCTGGAGGTCTGCCTGCCTGCCCTGGCAGCAGCACTGCCTGCCCTGGTAGCAGCACTGCCTGCCCTGGAGGTCTGCCTGCCTGCCCTGGAGGTCTGCCTGTTAGCCCTGGAGGTCAGCCTGTTAGCCCTGGAGGTCTGCTATCCAGCCCTGGAGGTCAGCTATCCAGCCCTGGAGGTCTGCTATCCAGCCCTGGAGGTCTGCCTGCCTGCCTGCCTGCCCTGGAGGTCAGCCTGCCAGCCCTGGAGGTCTGCCTTCCAGCCCTGGAGGACAGCCTGCCTGCCCTGGTAGCAGCACTGCCTGCCTTCCAGCCCTGGAGGTCTGCCTGTTAGCCCTGGAGGTCTGCTATCCAGCCCTGGTAGCAGCACTGCCTGCCCTGGAGGTCTGCCTGCCTGCCTTCCAGCCCTGGAGGTCTGCTATCCAGCCCTGGAGGTCTGCCTGCCTGCCATCCAGCCCTGGAGGTCTGCTATCCAGCCCTGGTAGCAGCACTGCCTGCCCTGGAGGTCTGCCTTCCAGCCCTGGTAGCAGCACTGCCTGCCCTGGTAGCAGCACTGCCTGCCCTGGAGGTCTGCTATCCAGCCCTGGAGGTCTGCCTGCCTGCCTGTTAGCCCTGGAGGTCTGCTATCCAGCCCTGGAGGTCTGCCTGCCTGCCTGTTAGCCCTGGAGGTCTGCTATCCAGCCCTGGAGGTCTGCCTGCCTGCCCTGGAGGTCTGCCTGCCTGCCATCCAGCCCTGGAGGTCTGCTATCCTGCCCTGGAGGTCTGCTATCCAGCCCTGGTAGCAGCACTGCCTGCCCTGGAGGTCTGCTATCCAGCCCTGGAGGTCTGCCTGCCTGCCCTGGAGGTCTGCCTGCCTGCCCTGGAGGTCTGCCTGTTAGCCCTGGAGGTCTGCTATCCAGCCCTGGAGGTCTGCCTGCCAGCCCTGGAGGTCTGCTATCCAGCCCTGGAGGTCTGCCTGCCTGCCATCCAGCCCTGGAGGTCTGCTATCCTGCCCTGGAGGTCTGCTATCCAGCCCTGGAGGTCTGCCTGCCTGCCTGCCAGCCCTGGAGGTCTGCTATCCAGCCCTGGAGGTCTGCCTGCCTGCCCTGGAGGTCTGCTATCCAGCCCTGGAGGTCTGCTATCCAGCCCTGGTAGCAGCACTGCCTGCCCTGGAGGTCTGCCTTCCAGCCCTGGTAGCAGCACTGCCTGCCCTGGTAGCAGCACTGCCTGCCCTGGAGGTCTGCTATCCAGCCCTGGAGGTCTGCCTGCCTGCCTGTTAGCCCTGGAGGTCTGCTATCCAGCCCTGGAGGTCTGCCTGCCTGCCTGTTAGCCCTGGAGGTCTGCTATCCAGCCCTGGAGGTCTGCCTGCCTGCCCTGGAGGTCTGCCTGCCTGCCATCCAGCCCTGGAGGTCTGCTATCCTGCCCTGGAGGTCTGCTATCCAGCCCTGGTAGCAGCACTGCCTGCCCTGGAGGTCTGCTATCCAGCCCTGGAGGTCTGCCTGCCTGCCCTGGAGGTCTGCCTGCCTGCCCTGGAGGTCTGCCTGTTAGCCCTGGAGGTCTGCTATCCAGCCCTGGAGGTCTGCCTGCCTGCCATCCAGCCCTGGAGGTCTGCTATCCAGCCCTGGTAGCAGCACTGCCTGCCCTGGAGGTCTGCCTGCCTGCCCTGGCAGCAGCACTGCCTGCCCTGGTAGCAGCACTGCCTGCCCTGGAGGTCTGCTATCCAGCCCTGGAGGTCTGCTATCCAGCCCTGGAGGTCTGCCTGTTAGCCCTGGAGGTCTGCTATCCAGCCCTGGAGGTCTGCCTGCCTGCCCTGGCAGCAGCACTGCCTGCCCTGGAGGTCTGCCTGCCTGCCCTGGTAGCAGCACTGCCTGCCCTGGAGGTCAGCCTGTTAGCCCTGGAGGTCTGCTATCCAGCCCTGGAGGTCTGCCTGCCTGCCTGTTAGCCCTGGAGGTCAGCCTGTTAGCCCTGGAGGTCTGCTATCCAGCCCTGGAGGTCTGCCTGCCTGCCATCCAGCCCTGGAGGTCTCCCTGCCTGCCCTGGCAGCAGCACTGCCTGCCCTGGTAGCAGCACTGCCTGCCCTGGAGGTCTGCCTGCCTGCCCTGGAGGTCTGCCTGCCTGCCCTGGAGGTCTGCCTGTTAGCCCTGGAGGTCTGCCTGTTAGCCCTGGAGGTCTGCCTGTTAGCCCTGGAGGTCTGCCTGCCTGCCCTGGCAGCAGCACTGCCTGCCCTGGTAGCAGCACTGCCTGCCCTGGAGGTCTGCCTGCCTGCCCTGGAGGTCTGCCTGTTAGCCCTGGAGGTCAGCCTGTTAGCCCTGGAGGTCTGCTATCCAGCCCTGGAGGTCAGCTATCCAGCCCTGGAGGTCTGCTATCCAGCCCTGGAGGTCTGCCTGCCTGCCTGCCTGCCCTGGAGGTCAGCCTGCCAGCCCTGGAGGTCTGCCTTCCAGCCCTGGAGGACAGCCTGCCTGCCCTGGTAGCAGCACTGCCTGCCTTCCAGCCCTGGAGGTCTGCCTGTTAGCCCTGGAGGTCTGCTATCCAGCCCTGGTAGCAGCACTGCCTGCCCTGGAGGTCTGCCTGCCTGCCTTCCAGCCCTGGAGGTCTGCTATCCAGCCCTGGAGGTCTGCCTGCCTGCCATCCAGCCCTGGAGGTCTGCTATCCAGCCCTGGTAGCAGCACTGCCTGCCCTGGAGGTCTGCTATCCAGCCCTGGAGGACAGCCTGCCTGCCCTGGTAGCAGCACTGCCTGCCCTGGAGGTCAGCCTGTTAGCCCTGGAGGTCTGCCTGCCTGCCCTGGAGGTCAGCCTGTTAGCCCTGGAGGTCTGCCTGCCTGCCATCCAGCCCTGGCAGCAGCACTGCCTGCCCTGGTAGCAGCACTGCCTGCCCTGGAGGTCTGCTATCCAGCCCTGGTAGCAGCACTGCCTGCCCTGGAGGTCTGCCTGCCTGCCTGCCAGCCCTGGAGGTCTGCCTGTTAGCCCTGGAGGTCTGCTATCCAGCCCTGGAGGACAGCCTGCCTGCCCTGGTAGCAGCACTGCCTGCCCTGGAGGTCAGCCTGTTAGCCCTGGAGGTCTGCCTGCCTGCCCTGGAGGTCAGCCTGTTAGCCCTGGAGGTCTGCCTGCCTGCCATCCAGCCCTGGCAGCAGCACTGCCTGCCCTGGTAGCAGCACTGCCTGCCCTGGAGGTCTGCTATCCAGCCCTGGTAGCAGCACTGCCTGCCCTGGAGGTCAGCCTGTTAGCCCTGGAGGTCTGCTATCCAGCCCTGGAGGTCTGCCTGCCTGCCTGTTAGCCCTGGAGGTCAGCCTGTTAGCCCTGGAGGTCTGCTATCCAGCCCTGGAGGTCTGCCTGCCTGCCATCCAGCCCTGGAGGTCTCCCTGCCTGCCCTGGCAGCAGCACTGCCTGCCCTGGTAGCAGCACTGCCTGCCCTGGAGGTCTGCCTGCCTGCCCTGGAGGTCTGCCTGCCTGCCCTGGAGGTCTGCCTGTTAGCCCTGGAGGTCTGCCTGTTAGCCCTGGAGGTCTGCCTGTTAGCCCTGGAGGTCTGCCTGCCTGCCCTGGCAGCAGCACTGCCTGCCCTGGTAGCAGCACTGCCTGCCCTGGAGGTCTGCCTGCCTGCCCTGGAGGTCTGCCTGTTAGCCCTGGAGGTCAGCCTGTTAGCCCTGGAGGTCTGCTATCCAGCCCTGGAGGTCAGCTATCCAGCCCTGGAGGTCTGCTATCCAGCCCTGGAGGTCTGCCTGCCTGCCTGCCTGCCCTGGAGGTCAGCCTGCCAGCCCTGGAGGTCTGCCTTCCAGCCCTGGAGGACAGCCTGCCTGCCCTGGTAGCAGCACTGCCTGCCTTCCAGCCCTGGAGGTCTGCCTGTTAGCCCTGGAGGTCTGCTATCCAGCCCTGGTAGCAGCACTGCCTGCCCTGGAGGTCTGCCTGCCTGCCTTCCAGCCCTGGAGGTCTGCTATCCAGCCCTGGAGGTCTGCCTGCCTGCCATCCAGCCCTGGAGGTCTGCTATCCAGCCCTGGTAGCAGCACTGCCTGCCCTGGAGGTCTGCTATCCAGCCCTGGAGGACAGCCTGCCTGCCCTGGTAGCAGCACTGCCTGCCCTGGAGGTCTGCTATCCAGCCCTGGAGGACAGCCTGCCTGCCCTGGTAGCAGCACTGCCTGCCCTGGAGGTCAGCCTGCCTGCCCTGGAGGTCAGCCTGCCAGCCCTGGCAGCAGCACGGCCTACCTGCCTGCCTGCCCTGGAGGTCTGCCTGCCTGCCTGCCCTGGAGGTCAGCCTTCCAGCCCTGGCAGCAGCACGGCCTACCTGCCTGCCAGCCTGCCCTCCCCAGCCACACAGCCCTGCCTGCCTGCCTGCCAGCCCTGGAGGTCAGCCTGTTAGCCCTGGAGGTCTGCCTGCCTGTCTGCCTGCCTGCCTGCCTGCCCTGGAGGTCAGCCTGCCTGCCCTGGAGGTCTGCTATCCAGCCCTGGTAGCAGCACTGCCTGCCCTGGAGGTCAGCCTGTTAGCCCTGGAGGTCTGCCTGCCTGCCCTGGTAGCAGCACTGCCTGCCTGCCTGCCCTGGAGGTCTGCCTGCCTGCCTGCCTGCCCTGGAGGTCAGCCTGCCTGCCCTGGAGGTCTGCCTGCCTGCCCTGGTAGCAGCACTGCCTGCCCTGGAGGTCAGCCTGCCTGCCCTGGAGGTCAGCCTGCCAGCCCTGGCAGCAGCACGGCCTACCTGCCTGCCTGCCCTGGAGGTCTGCCTGCCTGCCTGCCCTGGAGGTCAGCCTTCCAGCCCTGGCAGCAGCACGGCCTACCTGCCTGCCAGCCTGCCCTCCCCAGCCACACAGCCCTGCCTGCCTGCCTGCCAGCCCTGGAGGTCTCCCTGCCAGCCCTGGAGGTCTGCCTGCCTGCCTGCCTGCCTGCCCTGGAGGTCTGCCATCCTGCCTTCCAGCCCTGGAGGTCAGCCTGCCAGCCCTGGAGGTCAGCCTGTTAGCCCTGGAGGTCTGCCTGCCTGCCTGCCTGCCTGCCCTGGAGGTCAGCCTGCCAGCCCTGGAGGTCTGCCTGCCTGCCTGCCTGCCCTGGAGGTCAGCCTGCCAGCCCTGGCAGCAGCACGGCCTACCTGCCTGCCTGCCCTGGAGGTCTGCCTGCCTGCCTGCCTGCCTGCCCTGGAGGTCTGCCTGCCTGCCTGCCTGCCCTGGAGGTCAGCCTGCCTGCCCTGGAGGTCTGCCTGCCTGCCCTGGTAGCAGCACTGCCTGCCCTGGAGGTCAGCCTGCCTGCCCTGGAGGTCAGCCTGCCAGCCCTGGCAGCAGCACGGCCTACCTGCCTGCCTGCCCTGGAGGTCTGCCTGCCTGCCTGCCCTGGAGGTCAGCCTTCCAGCCCTGGCAGCAGCACGGCCTACCTGCCTGCCAGCCTGCCCTCCCCAGCCACACAGCCCTGCCTGCCTGCCTGCCAGCCCTGGAGGTCTCCCTGCCAGCCCTGGAGGTCTGCCTGCCTGCCTGCCTGCCTGCCCTGGAGGTCTGCCATCCTGCCTTCCAGCCCTGGAGGTCAGCCTGCCAGCCCTGGAGGTCTGCCTGTTAGCCCTGGAGGTCTGCTATCCAGCCCTGGAGGTCTGCTATCCAGCCCTGGTAGCAGCACTGCCAGCCCTGGAGGTCTGCCTGTTAGCCCTGGAGGTCTGCTATCCAGCCCTGGTAGCAGCACTGCCTGCCCTGGAGGTCTGCCTGCCTGCCCTGGAGGTCTGCCTGTTAGCCCTGGAGGTCAGCCTGTTAGCCCTGGAGGTCTGCTATCCAGCCCTGGAGGTCAGCTATCCAGCCCTGGAGGTCTGCCTGCCTGCCTGCCTGCCCTGGAGGTCAGCCTGCCAGCCCTGGAGGTCTGCCTTCCAGCCCTGGAGGTCTGCCTGCCTGCCCTGGCAGCAGCACTGCCTGCCCTGGTAGCAGCACTGCCTGCCCTGGAGGTCTGCCTGCCTGCCCTGGAGGTCTGCCTGTTAGCCCTGGAGGTCAGCCTGTTAGCCCTGGAGGTCTGCTATCCAGCCCTGGAGGTCAGCTATCCAGCCCTGGAGGTCTGCTATCCAGCCCTGGAGGTCTGCCTGCCTGCCTGCCTGCCCTGGAGGTCAGCCTGCCAGCCCTGGAGGTCTGCCTTCCAGCCCTGGAGGACAGCCTGCCTGCCCTGGTAGCAGCACTGCCTGCCTTCCAGCCCTGGAGGTCTGCCTGTTAGCCCTGGAGGTCTGCTATCCAGCCCTGGTAGCAGCACTGCCTGCCCTGGAGGTCTGCCTGCCTGCCTTCCAGCCCTGGAGGTCTGCTATCCAGCCCTGGAGGTCTGCCTGCCTGCCATCCAGCCCTGGAGGTCTGCTATCCAGCCCTGGTAGCAGCACTGCCTGCCCTGGAGGTCTGCCTTCCAGCCCTGGTAGCAGCACTGCCTGCCCTGGTAGCAGCACTGCCTGCCCTGGAGGTCTGCTATCCAGCCCTGGAGGTCTGCCTGCCTGCCTGTTAGCCCTGGAGGTCTGCTATCCAGCCCTGGAGGTCTGCCTGCCTGCCTGTTAGCCCTGGAGGTCTGCTATCCAGCCCTGGAGGTCTGCCTGCCTGCCCTGGAGGTCTGCCTGCCTGCCATCCAGCCCTGGAGGTCTGCTATCCTGCCCTGGAGGTCTGCTATCCAGCCCTGGTAGCAGCACTGCCTGCCCTGGAGGTCTGCTATCCAGCCCTGGAGGTCTGCCTGCCTGCCCTGGAGGTCTGCCTGCCTGCCCTGGAGGTCTGCCTGTTAGCCCTGGAGGTCTGCTATCCAGCCCTGGAGGTCTGCCTGCCAGCCCTGGAGGTCTGCTATCCAGCCCTGGAGGTCTGCCTGCCTGCCATCCAGCCCTGGAGGTCTGCTATCCTGCCCTGGAGGTCTGCTATCCAGCCCTGGAGGTCTGCCTGCCTGCCTGCCAGCCCTGGAGGTCTGCTATCCAGCCCTGGAGGTCTGCCTGCCTGCCCTGGAGGTCTGCTATCCAGCCCTGGAGGTCTGCTATCCAGCCCTGGTAGCAGCACTGCCTGCCCTGGAGGTCTGCCTTCCAGCCCTGGTAGCAGCACTGCCTGCCCTGGTAGCAGCACTGCCTGCCCTGGAGGTCTGCTATCCAGCCCTGGAGGTCTGCCTGCCTGCCTGTTAGCCCTGGAGGTCTGCTATCCAGCCCTGGAGGTCTGCCTGCCTGCCTGTTAGCCCTGGAGGTCTGCTATCCAGCCCTGGAGGTCTGCCTGCCTGCCCTGGAGGTCTGCCTGCCTGCCATCCAGCCCTGGAGGTCTGCTATCCTGCCCTGGAGGTCTGCTATCCAGCCCTGGTAGCAGCACTGCCTGCCCTGGAGGTCTGCTATCCAGCCCTGGAGGTCTGCCTGCCTGCCCTGGAGGTCTGCCTGCCTGCCCTGGAGGTCTGCCTGTTAGCCCTGGAGGTCTGCTATCCAGCCCTGGAGGTCTGCCTGCCTGCCATCCAGCCCTGGAGGTCTGCTATCCAGCCCTGGTAGCAGCACTGCCTGCCCTGGAGGTCTGCCTGCCTGCCCTGGCAGCAGCACTGCCTGCCCTGGTAGCAGCACTGCCTGCCCTGGAGGTCTGCTATCCAGCCCTGGAGGTCTGCTATCCAGCCCTGGAGGTCTGCCTGTTAGCCCTGGAGGTCTGCTATCCAGCCCTGGAGGTCTGCCTGCCTGCCCTGGCAGCAGCACTGCCTGCCCTGGAGGTCTGCCTGCCTGCCCTGGTAGCAGCACTGCCTGCCCTGGAGGTCAGCCTGTTAGCCCTGGAGGTCTGCTATCCAGCCCTGGAGGTCTGCCTGCCTGCCTGTTAGCCCTGGAGGTCAGCCTGTTAGCCCTGGAGGTCTGCTATCCAGCCCTGGAGGTCTGCCTGCCTGCCATCCAGCCCTGGAGGTCTCCCTGCCTGCCCTGGCAGCAGCACTGCCTGCCCTGGTAGCAGCACTGCCTGCCCTGGAGGTCTGCCTGCCTGCCCTGGAGGTCTGCCTGCCTGCCCTGGAGGTCTGCCTGTTAGCCCTGGAGGTCTGCCTGTTAGCCCTGGAGGTCTGCCTGTTAGCCCTGGAGGTCTGCCTGCCTGCCCTGGCAGCAGCACTGCCTGCCCTGGTAGCAGCACTGCCTGCCCTGGAGGTCTGCCTGCCTGCCCTGGAGGTCTGCCTGTTAGCCCTGGAGGTCAGCCTGTTAGCCCTGGAGGTCTGCTATCCAGCCCTGGAGGTCAGCTATCCAGCCCTGGAGGTCTGCTATCCAGCCCTGGAGGTCTGCCTGCCTGCCTGCCTGCCCTGGAGGTCAGCCTGCCAGCCCTGGAGGTCTGCCTTCCAGCCCTGGAGGACAGCCTGCCTGCCCTGGTAGCAGCACTGCCTGCCTTCCAGCCCTGGAGGTCTGCCTGTTAGCCCTGGAGGTCTGCTATCCAGCCCTGGTAGCAGCACTGCCTGCCCTGGAGGTCTGCCTGCCTGCCTTCCAGCCCTGGAGGTCTGCTATCCAGCCCTGGAGGTCTGCCTGCCTGCCATCCAGCCCTGGAGGTCTGCTATCCAGCCCTGGTAGCAGCACTGCCTGCCCTGGAGGTCTGCTATCCAGCCCTGGAGGACAGCCTGCCTGCCCTGGTAGCAGCACTGCCTGCCCTGGAGGTCAGCCTGTTAGCCCTGGAGGTCTGCCTGCCTGCCCTGGAGGTCAGCCTGTTAGCCCTGGAGGTCTGCCTGCCTGCCATCCAGCCCTGGCAGCAGCACTGCCTGCCCTGGTAGCAGCACTGCCTGCCCTGGAGGTCTGCTATCCAGCCCTGGTAGCAGCACTGCCTGCCCTGGAGGTCTGCCTGCCTGCCTGCCAGCCCTGGAGGTCTGCCTGTTAGCCCTGGAGGTCTGCTATCCAGCCCTGGAGGACAGCCTGCCTGCCCTGGTAGCAGCACTGCCTGCCCTGGAGGTCAGCCTGTTAGCCCTGGAGGTCTGCCTGCCTGCCCTGGAGGTCAGCCTGTTAGCCCTGGAGGTCTGCCTGCCTGCCATCCAGCCCTGGCAGCAGCACTGCCTGCCCTGGTAGCAGCACTGCCTGCCCTGGAGGTCTGCTATCCAGCCCTGGTAGCAGCACTGCCTGCCCTGGAGGTCAGCCTGTTAGCCCTGGAGGTCTGCTATCCAGCCCTGGAGGTCTGCCTGCCTGCCTGTTAGCCCTGGAGGTCAGCCTGTTAGCCCTGGAGGTCTGCTATCCAGCCCTGGAGGTCTGCCTGCCTGCCATCCAGCCCTGGAGGTCTCCCTGCCTGCCCTGGCAGCAGCACTGCCTGCCCTGGTAGCAGCACTGCCTGCCCTGGAGGTCTGCCTGCCTGCCCTGGAGGTCTGCCTGCCTGCCCTGGAGGTCTGCCTGTTAGCCCTGGAGGTCTGCCTGTTAGCCCTGGAGGTCTGCCTGTTAGCCCTGGAGGTCTGCCTGCCTGCCCTGGCAGCAGCACTGCCTGCCCTGGTAGCAGCACTGCCTGCCCTGGAGGTCTGCCTGCCTGCCCTGGAGGTCTGCCTGTTAGCCCTGGAGGTCAGCCTGTTAGCCCTGGAGGTCTGCTATCCAGCCCTGGAGGTCAGCTATCCAGCCCTGGAGGTCTGCTATCCAGCCCTGGAGGTCTGCCTGCCTGCCTGCCTGCCCTGGAGGTCAGCCTGCCAGCCCTGGAGGTCTGCCTTCCAGCCCTGGAGGACAGCCTGCCTGCCCTGGTAGCAGCACTGCCTGCCTTCCAGCCCTGGAGGTCTGCCTGTTAGCCCTGGAGGTCTGCTATCCAGCCCTGGTAGCAGCACTGCCTGCCCTGGAGGTCTGCCTGCCTGCCTTCCAGCCCTGGAGGTCTGCTATCCAGCCCTGGAGGTCTGCCTGCCTGCCATCCAGCCCTGGAGGTCTGCTATCCAGCCCTGGTAGCAGCACTGCCTGCCCTGGAGGTCTGCTATCCAGCCCTGGAGGACAGCCTGCCTGCCCTGGTAGCAGCACTGCCTGCCCTGGAGGTCTGCTATCCAGCCCTGGAGGACAGCCTGCCTGCCCTGGTAGCAGCACTGCCTGCCCTGGAGGTCAGCCTGCCTGCCCTGGAGGTCAGCCTGCCAGCCCTGGCAGCAGCACGGCCTACCTGCCTGCCTGCCCTGGAGGTCTGCCTGCCTGCCTGCCCTGGAGGTCAGCCTTCCAGCCCTGGCAGCAGCACGGCCTACCTGCCTGCCAGCCTGCCCTCCCCAGCCACACAGCCCTGCCTGCCTGCCTGCCAGCCCTGGAGGTCAGCCTGTTAGCCCTGGAGGTCTGCCTGCCTGTCTGCCTGCCTGCCTGCCTGCCCTGGAGGTCAGCCTGCCTGCCCTGGAGGTCTGCTATCCAGCCCTGGTAGCAGCACTGCCTGCCCTGGAGGTCAGCCTGTTAGCCCTGGAGGTCTGCCTGCCTGCCCTGGTAGCAGCACTGCCTGCCTGCCTGCCCTGGAGGTCTGCCTGCCTGCCTGCCTGCCCTGGAGGTCTGCCTGCCTGCCCTGGTAGCAGCACTGCCTGCCCTGGAGGTCAGCCTGCCTGCCCTGGAGGTCAGCCTGCCAGCCCTGGCAGCAGCACGGCCTACCTGCCTGCCTGCCCTGGAGGTCTGCCTGCCTGCCTGCCCTGGAGGTCAGCCTTCCAGCCCTGGCAGCAGCACGGCCTACCTGCCTGCCAGCCTGCCCTCCCCAGCCACACAGCCCTGCCTGCCTGCCTGCCAGCCCTGGAGGTCTCCCTGCCAGCCCTGGAGGTCTGCCTGCCTGCCTGCCTGCCTGCCCTGGAGGTCTGCCATCCTGCCTTCCAGCCCTGGAGGTCAGCCTGCCAGCCCTGGAGGTCAGCCTGTTAGCCCTGGAGGTCTGCCTGCCTGCCTGCCTGCCTGCCCTGGAGGTCAGCCTGCCAGCCCTGGAGGTCTGCCTGCCTGCCTGCCTGCCCTGGAGGTCAGCCTGCCAGCCCTGGCAGCAGCACGGCCTACCTGCCTGCCTGCCCTGGAGGTCTGCCTGCCTGCCTGCCTGCCTGCCCTGGAGGTCTGCCTGCCTGCCTGCCTGCCCTGGAGGTCAGCCTGCCTGCCCTGGAGGTCTGCCTGCCTGCCCTGGTAGCAGCACTGCCTGCCCTGGAGGTCAGCCTGCCTGCCCTGGAGGTCAGCCTGCCAGCCCTGGCAGCAGCACGGCCTACCTGCCTGCCTGCCCTGGAGGTCTGCCTGCCTGCCTGCCCTGGAGGTCAGCCTTCCAGCCCTGGCAGCAGCACGGCCTACCTGCCTGCCAGCCTGCCCTCCCCAGCCACACAGCCCTGCCTGCCTGCCTGCCAGCCCTGGAGGTCTCCCTGCCAGCCCTGGAGGTCTGCCTGCCTGCCTGCCTGCCTGCCCTGGAGGTCTGCCATCCTGCCTTCCAGCCCTGGAGGTCAGCCTGCCAGCCCTGGAGGTCAGCCTGTTAGCCCTGGAGGTCTGCCTGCCTGCCTGCCTGCCTGCCCTGGAGGTCAGCCTGCCAGCCCTGGAGGTCTGCCTGCCTGCCTGCCTGCCCTGGAGGTCAGCCTGCCAGCCCTGGCAGCAGCACGGCCTACCTGCCTGCCTGCCCTGGAGGTCTGCCTGCCTGCCTGCCTGCCTGCCCTGGAGGTCTGCCTGCCTGCCTGCCTGCCCTGGAGGTCAGCCTGCCTGCCCTGGAGGTCTGCCTGCCTGCCCTGGTAGCAGCACTGCCTGCCCTGGAGGTCAGCCTGCCTGCCCTGGAGGTCAGCCTGCCAGCCCTGGCAGCAGCACGGCCTACCTGCCTGCCTGCCCTGGAGGTCTGCCTGCCTGCCTGCCCTGGAGGTCAGCCTTCCAGCCCTGGCAGCAGCACGGCCTACCTGCCTGCCAGCCTGCCCTCCCCAGCCACACAGCCCTGCCTGCCTGCCTGCCAGCCCTGGAGGTCTCCCTGCCAGCCCTGGAGGTCTGCCTGCCTGCCTGCCTGCCTGCCCTGGAGGTCTGCCATCCTGCCTTCCAGCCCTGGAGGTCAGCCTGCCAGCCCTGGAGGTCAGCCTGTTAGCCCTGGAGGTCTGCCTGCCTGCCTGCCTGCCTGCCCTGGAGGTCAGCCTGCCAGCCCTGGAGGTCTGCCTGCCTGCCTGCCTGCCCTGGAGGTCAGCCTGCCAGCCCTGGCAGCAGCACGGCCTACCTGCCTGCCTGCCCTGGAGGTCTGCCTGCCTGCCTGCCTGCCTGCCCTGGAGGTCTGCCTGCCTGCCTGCCTGCCCTGGAGGTCAGCCTGCCTGCCCTGGAGGTCTGCCTGCCTGCCCTGGTAGCAGCACTGCCTGCCCTGGAGGTCAGCCT
This sequence comes from Amia ocellicauda, assembly GCF_036373705.1. NCBI lineage: Eukaryota > Metazoa > Chordata > Actinopteri > Amiiformes > Amiidae > Amia > Amia ocellicauda. Next base: position 39,879 of record NW_027102745.1, on the reverse strand, counting down.
GCCTGCCCTGGAGGTCAGCCTGCCAGCCCTGGCAGCAGCACGGCCTACCTGCCTGCCTGCCCTGGAGGTCTGCCTGCCTGCCTGCCCTGGAGGTCAGCCTTCCAGCCCTGGCAGCAGCACGGCCTACCTGCCTGCCAGCCTGCCCTCCCCAGCCACACAGCCCTGCCTGCCTGCCTGCCAGCCCTGGAGGTCTCCCTGCCAGCCCTGGAGGTCTGCCTGCCTGCCTGCCTGCCTGCCCTGGAGGTCTGCCATCCTGCCTTCCAGCCCTGGAGGTCAGCCTGCCAGCCCTGGAGGTCAGCCTGTTAGCCCTGGAGGTCTGCCTGCCTGCCTGCCTGCCTGCCCTGGAGGTCAGCCTGCCAGCCCTGGAGGTCTGCCTGCCTGCCTGCCTGCCCTGGAGGTCAGCCTGCCAGCCCTGGCAGCAGCACGGCCTACCTGCCTGCCTGCCCTGGAGGTCTGCCTGCCTGCCTGCCTGCCTGCCCTGGAGGTCTGCCTGCCTGCCTGCCTGCCCTGGAGGTCAGCCTGCCTGCCCTGGAGGTCTGCCTGCCTGCCCTGGTAGCAGCACTGCCTGCCCTGGAGGTCAGCCTGCCTGCCCTGGAGGTCAGCCTGCCAGCCCTGGCAGCAGCACGGCCTACCTGCCTGCCTGCCCTGGAGGTCTGCCTGCCTGCCTGCCCTGGAGGTCAGCCTTCCAGCCCTGGCAGCAGCACGGCCTACCTGCCTGCCAGCCTGCCCTCCCCAGCCACACAGCCCTGCCTGCCTGCCTGCCAGCCCTGGAGGTCTCCCTGCCAGCCCTGGAGGTCTGCCTGCCTGCCTGCCTGCCTGCCCTGGAGGTCTGCCATCCTGCCTTCCAGCCCTGGAGGTCAGCCTGCCAGCCCTGGAGGTCAGCCTGTTAGCCCTGGAGGTCTGCCTGCCTGCCTGCCTGCCTGCCCTGGAGGTCAGCCTGCCAGCCCTGGAGGTCTGCCTGCCTGCCTGCCTGCCCTGGAGGTCAGCCTGCCAGCCCTGGCAGCAGCACGGCCTACCTGCCTGCCTGCCCTGGAGGTCTGCCTGCCTGCCTGCCTGCCTGCCCTGGAGGTCTGCCTGCCTGCCTGCCTGCCCCGGAGGTCAGCCCCAGGCAGCCGGGTGGCCTGCCTGCTGCTGCTAGGCCGCTGCCCCGAGCCGCCGACCCCATCGACAGGAACACGAGAGAGTTTACAAGCGAGAGGAGGCCACATATTCGACACCTTTCGTGCTCGTTTTAGTCTCCAGTCTGTTTTGACGTGTGTTATTCTGAATCTGCTGCTTTAACTCAAGGGATTCTGTCGCGATTGATGCCTTGTCCTTCGCTGTATGTTTGCACTGGTGTTGTAAGTCGCCCTCTGTAAGATCATCATTTATTATCTGCCAAGAAATAAAGATCATCATAATGTTCCCCAACTTTCAGCTTCTGGGGAGTTTGTTCCAGAGTGTGACGACTCTCTCTCTATCTCCATCTCTCTCTCTATCTCCATCTCTCTCTATCTCCATCTCTCTCTATCTCCATCTCTCTATCTCCACCTCTCTCTCCCTCTCCACCTCTCTCTCTCTCTATCTCTCCCTCTCTCTCACTGTGTGTGTGTGTGTGTGTGTGTGTGTGTGTGTGTGTGTGTGTGTGTGTGTGTGTGTGTGTGTGTGTGTACAGCAGTGTCCCTAGACGAGAGAGAGATCCCTAGACGGGGAAATTACTTTCAAACTGCAGTACCGAAATGTGTCCGTTAGATGGCAGCATGCACCAAGGAATGAAGGAAAGTGCAAAACAAAATGAAAAGGCACATCGCCTGGGCGAAAAATAATCGTAACAAATCAACGGGGGCATTTCTCGGAAAACTAACACCGGGGCAGTGCTCAGGGGGGTCCCACCTCGTGGCCACCCGGTTTGGGGGGCGATCGGGGCCGGTTCCGAAAATCGCTAAATCTCCCATAGCCAGCCCACGCTCCATCCGATAGAGCAATGCCGGGCGGCCGGCCGGCAACTACGGATCATAACAAATCAACGGGGGCATTTCTCCGAAAACTAACACCGGGGCAGTGCTCAGGGGGGTCCCACCTCGTGGCCACCCGGTTTGGGGGGCCATCGGGGCCGGTTCCGAAAATCGCTAAATCTCCCATAGCCAGCCCACGCTCCATCCGATAGAGCAATGCCGGGCGGCCGGCCGGCAACTACGGATCATAACAAATCAACGGGGGCATTTCTCCGAAAACTAACACCGGGGCAGTGCTCAGGGGGGTCCCACCTCGTGGCCACCCGGTTTGGGGGGCCATCGGGGCCGGTTCCGAAAATCGCTAAATCTCCCATAGCCAGCCCACGCTCCATCCGATAGAGCAATGCCGGGCGGCCGGCCGGCAACTACGGATCATAACAAATCAACGGGGGCATTTCTCGGAAAACTAACACCGCGGCAGTGCTCAGGGGGGTCCCACCTCGTGGCCACCCGGTTTGGGGGGCCATCGGGGCCGGCTGAAGAATCGCCCATACTCTGCCATAGGCAGCCCACGGTCCATCCGATCAGAGCAATGCCGGGCGGCCGGCAACCTATGGATCATAACACATCAACGGAGGCATGATAAGAGCATCTTTTATTATCTGCCAAGAAATATAGACCATCACAATGTTCCCCAACTTTCAGCTTCTACCACATCGCTGGGGAGTTTATTCCACTGTGTGACTACTCTCTCTCTATCTCTCTCTCTCTCTCTCTCTCTCTCTGTGTGTGTGTGTGTGTGTGTGTGTGTGTGTGTGTGTGTGTGTGTGTACAGCAGTGTCTCCGGTTTTCCTTTTGGAATGCCTTGAAGCCGGGGGGGCTTTGCACTCATGAGAACATAGGGTGTCCTTGCCCTCCTTTCGCAGCCCAGGGCATTGAGAGATCCCTAGACGGGGAAATTACTTTCAAACTGCAGTACCGAAATGTGTCCGTTAGATGGTAGCATGCACCAAGGAATGAAGGAAAGTGCAAAACAAAATGAAAAGGCACATCGCCTGGGCGAAAAATAATCATAACAAATCAACGGGGGCATTTCTCGGAAAACTAACACCGGGGCAGTGCTCAGGGGGGTCCCACCTCGTGGCCACCCGGTTTGGGGGGCGATCGGGGCCGGTTCCGAAAATCGCTAAATCTCCCATAGCCAGCCCACGCTCCATCCGATAGAGCACTGCCGGGCGGCCGGCCGGCAACTACGGATCATAACAAATCAACGGGGGCATTTCTCGGAAAACTAACACCGGGGCAGTGCTCAGGGGGGTCCCACCTCGTGGCCACCCGGTTTGGGGGGCGATCGGGGCCGGTTCCGAAAATCGCTAAATCTCCCATAGCCAGCCCACGCTCCATCCGATAGAGCACTGCCGGGCGGCCGGCCGGCAACTACGGATCATAACAAATCAACGGGGGCATTTCTCGGAAAACTAACACCGGGGCAGTGCTCAGGGGGGTCCCACCTCGTGGCCACCCGGGTCTGGGACCGATGGGAGCACTTTAAAATTTTCGAGTCAGGGGACCAGACGGCCGAGTGAAAAACTTTGAAAAATATTCTATCTCCTCACTCCCATTGACTTTACATTAGGGCGACCAGGCGGCCGGCGGAAAAAAAATCATAACAAATCAACGGGGGCATTTCTCCGAAAACTAACACCGGGGCTGTGCTCAGGGGGCTCCCAGCTATCAGCCACCCTATCCCGGGACCGATGGGAGCACTTTAAAATTTTCGAGTCAGGGGACCAGACGGCCGAGTGAAAAACTTTGAAAAATATTCTATCTCCTCACTCCCATTGACTTTACATTAGGGCGACCAGGCGGCCGGCGGAAAAAAAATCATAACAAATCAACGGGGGCATTTCTCCGAAAACTAACACCGGGGCTGTGCTCAGGGGGCTCCCAGCTATCAGCCACCCTATCCCGGGACCGATGGGAGCACTTTAAAATTTTCGAGTCAGGGGACCAGACGGCCGAGTGAAAAACTTTGAAAAATATTCTATCTCCTCACTCCCATTGACTTTACATTAGGGCGACCAGGCGGCCGGCGGAAAAAAAATCATAACAAATCAACGGGGGCATTTCTCCGAAAACTAACACCGGGGCTGTGCTCAGGGGGCTCCCAGCTATCAGCCACCCTATCCCGGGACCGATGGGAGCACTTTAAAATTTTCGAGTCAGGGGACCAGACGGCCGAGTGAAAAACTTTGAAAAATATTCTATCTCCTCACTCCCATTGACTTTACATTAGGGCGACCAGGCGGCCGGCGGAAAAAAAATCATAACAAATCAACGGGGGCATTTCTCCGAAAACTAACACCGGGGCTGTGCTCAGGGGGCTCCCAGCTATCAGCCACCCTATCCCGGGACCGATGGGAGCACTTTAAAATTTTCGAGTCAGGGGACCAGACGGCCGAGTGAAAAACTTTGAAAAATATTCTATCTCCTCACTCCCATTGACTTTACATTAGGGCGACCAGGCGGCCGGCGGAAAAAAAATCATAACAAATCAACGGGGGCATTTCTCCGAAAACTAACACCGGGGCTGTGCTCAGGGGGCTCCCAGCTATCAGCCACCCTATCCCGGGACCGATGGGAGCACTTTAAAATTTTCGAGTCAGGGGACCAGACGGCCGAGTGAAAAACTTTGAAAAATATTCTATCTCCTCACTCCCATTGACTTTACATTAGGGCGACCAGGCGGCCGGCGGAAAAAAAATCATAACAAATCAACGGAGGCATTTCTCCGAAAACTAACACCGGGGCAGTGCTCAGGGGGCTCCCAGCTATCAGCCCCCCGGGTCTGGGGGCATTGTTTTTCTTTTTAATCATTTTGAGCATTTCCCCCAGTTTAGAGATGTGTGCCCCTAGACAACCCATTGAGAATAACTATGAAATGTTCTGAAGTTTTGATTTTCAAATGTCGGTGAAAATTGAAAAACGTCATATATTCTTCAAAGGAAGCATGGGGCGATGGTAGGGAGAGTCCCCGCAGCGTGCCTCGGCGGCGATGGGAGCGTTTTCGATGTCCCCGCCCCCCCCCCCATAGGGATAGAAGGGGAGTTAGGTGACCAGGCGTCCCGGGTCCCAAAAATCGAAAAATTAATATAGAATGCTTTTTAATCCAGAAATAAAGTAGGGGGCAGTCCTGGTGAGAGTCCCAGCCACAGCCCCAGTGTGTTTTGGAGCCGTTTGGGGCCGGGTGAAAAACTTTGAAAAATGTTCTATCTCCTCACTCCCATTGACTTTACATTAGGGCGACCAGGCGGCCGGCGGAAAAAAAATCATAACAAATCAACGGAGGCATTTCTCCGAAAACTAACACCGGGGCAGTGCTCAGGGGGCTCCCAGCTATCAGCCACCCTATCCCGGGACCGATGGGAGCACTTTAAAATTTTCGAGTTAGGGGACCAGGCGGCCGAGTGAAAAACTTTGAAAAATTTTCTATCTCCTCACTCCCATTGACTTTGCATTAGGGCGACCAGGCGGCCGGCGGAAAAAAAATCATAACAAATCAACGGGGGCATTTCTCCGAAAACTAACACCGGGGCAGTGCTCAGGGGGCTCCCAGCTATCAGCCACCCTATCCCGGGACCGATGGGAGCACTTTAAAATTTTCGAGTTAGGGGACCAGGCGGCCGAGTGAAAAACTTAGAAAAATTTTCTATCTCCCCTAGGTGACCAGGCAGCCGGAGCTGATTTTTCTGACCCCTAAAACAATTATTAAAAGGTATTTTTTCGCCAAACTAAGACTTTTAAAATTCAAATAGGATGATTATCTACTGCCCCAGTGGGTTTTTGAACCATTTTAAGCCTTTTTGACAGTTTTCATTTTTCCCCCATTGACTTCAATGGGAGTTAGGTGACCAGTCCTCCGACTTTTGAACCTCTCCTGGGGGGGCTGTGAGCCCCCGATTTCTTTGCAAAGCACGTCATTCGATTCGTCTCAGTCCCCTCTATATACCCCGTGTGTTTGTTTTCTCGAAAAACCCCCGGAACACGGTTTTTTAGGGGGGGGGTGGGGGGGGGGTACTTCGGAGCCATTTGGGGGGGGGTAAACGACATTTCCCGAAATTAATTTTAACACAGCCTTCCTCAGAATCGCTTTTCCAACAAAATCCTTTTTATTTCGAGTCTCTACGATGTTCCTAAGTGGTCGAAACCACTTTTGGACAGTTTTTACACCAAACGGCTCGGGCGCACAGCGGGCCGTGTGCCGATGGGCGGTTCTCGCGGGTCTGAGGCGGGGCTAGGCTGCTCGCGGCGGGCATGGGAGTGCCGTGTGCAGCCGCCACAGTGTTCCAGGCTGTCAGCATTTCTCTACGGTGCCGGGGGAAATACAGGAACTGGGTTTTTGAAGACACTTAGTGCAATGAGAGAGGTCAAAACTGAGCTAAGGGCACTTGCTGGAGGAAAGTGGCTGGGCCCCGCTAGCTCTTTTACGGACACTTTCTGGACTTGGCCCGGGATTTTCAGACGGTTCTTTGCGACTGTCTGATCATCCAGCGAAATGCAAGGGGGGGAACGGTCCCGGCCGCACCCCGCGTTTCAGGCCTCGTCGGCGGCCCGCTCCGGCGGCTGCGCCCGCTAAGTCTTCGCGGCCCGCCGTGGAGAGTGTGTATGCTGCCCGCCCCAGACGTTCACCCCAAGGGCTTGCGGGCCTTTAAGGGTCTGTCTTTCGGGGTTTCACGGGCTCTGACCTCACCTCCCTGTGGTTCCCGACCGGGGTGTATGTATGCTGCCCGCCCCAGACGTTCACCCCAAGGGCTTGCGGGCCTTTAAGGGTCTGTCTTTCGGGGTTTCACGGGCTCTGACATCTCCCCGGTGGTTCCCACGGAACGGACATATGTATGCTGCCCGCCCCCGGCAGGAACCCCAAGGGCTTGCGGGCCTTTAAGGGTGAGTGCGGGGGGCGTACGGGCTCTGACATATCTCCGGTGGCTCCCACGGAACGGACATATGTATGCTGCCCGCCCCCGGCAGGAACCCCAAGGGCTTGCGGGCCTTTAAGGGTGAGTGCGGGGGGCGTACGGGCTCTGACATATCTCCGGTGGCTCACACGGAACGGACATATGTATGCTGCCCGCCCCCGGCAGGAACCCCAAGGGCTTGCGGGCCTTTAAGGGTGAGTGCGGGGGGCGTACGGGCTCTGACATATCTCCGGTGGCTCCCACGGAACGGACATATGTATGCTGCCCGCCCCCGGCAGGAACCCCAAGGGCTTGCGGGCCTTTAAGGGTGAGTGCGGGGGGCGTACGGGCTCTGACATATCTCCGGTGGCTCCCACGGAACGGACATATGTATGCTGCCCGCCCCCCGGCAGGAACCCCAAGGGCTGTCCCGGCCTTTAAGGGTGAGTGCGGGGGGCGTACGGGCTCTGACATATCTCCGGTGGCTGCC
>NW_027102745.1:10000-22500 GCF_036373705.1 Amia ocellicauda | reverse complement strand
AGGCTCCAGCCCGGCGTCCGTCCCCACCGGGGAGGAGTAGGCCTGCTGACTGAGCGCTGGGAGCCGGGAGCCTTTCCTGCAGTCAGTCGGTCGGTCAGTGAGTGAGTGAGTGAGTGTGTGTGCTGAAGGGAAGCTCCAGCCCGGCGTCCGTCCCCACCGGGGAGTTGTGCCCGGGCCCGGGCCTCCTGCCGACGGACCGTGTGGCGCATTGTCCCGACTGCGGACTTTCTCCAGCAAAAAGGCGGAGGTGCAGTACCGCCATTTCGCCACACGAGGGACGGAATGGCACCCAACTGCCCCCTGGTGTCGAAAAAGCGCAAGGGCACCCGGGCCGGTCCGCCCCAGGCAGCGGCCGAGATGCAGCACCGGGGGCCCGGCCTGCCTGCCCTGGAGGTCAGCCTGCCAGCCCTGGAGGTCTGCTATCCAGCCCTGGAGGTCAGCTATCCAGCCCTGGAGGTCTGCCTGCCTGCCTGCCTGCCCTGGAGGTCAGCCTGCCAGCCCTGGAGGTCTGCCTGTTAGCCCTGGAGGTCTGCTATCCAGCCCTGGAGGTCTGCTATCCAGCCCTGGTAGCAGCACTGCCAGCCCTGGAGGTCTGCCTGTTAGCCCTGGAGGTCTGCTATCCAGCCCTGGTAGCAGCACTGCCTGCCCTGGAGGTCTGCCTGCCTGCCCTGGAGGTCTGCCTGTTAGCCCTGGAGGTCAGCCTGTTAGCCCTGGAGGTCTGCTATCCAGCCCTGGAGGTCAGCTATCCAGCCCTGGAGGTCTGCCTGCCTGCCTGCCTGCCCTGGAGGTCAGCCTGCCAGCCCTGGAGGTCTGCCTTCCAGCCCTGGAGGTCTGCCTGCCTGCCCTGGCAGCAGCACTGCCTGCCCTGGTAGCAGCACTGCCTGCCCTGGAGGTCTGCCTGCCTGCCCTGGAGGTCTGCCTGTTAGCCCTGGAGGTCAGCCTGTTAGCCCTGGAGGTCTGCTATCCAGCCCTGGAGGTCAGCTATCCAGCCCTGGAGGTCTGCTATCCAGCCCTGGAGGTCTGCCTGCCTGCCTGCCTGCCCTGGAGGTCAGCCTGCCAGCCCTGGAGGTCTGCCTTCCAGCCCTGGAGGACAGCCTGCCTGCCCTGGTAGCAGCACTGCCTGCCTTCCAGCCCTGGAGGTCTGCCTGTTAGCCCTGGAGGTCTGCTATCCAGCCCTGGTAGCAGCACTGCCTGCCCTGGAGGTCTGCCTGCCTGCCTTCCAGCCCTGGAGGTCTGCTATCCAGCCCTGGAGGTCTGCCTGCCTGCCATCCAGCCCTGGAGGTCTGCTATCCAGCCCTGGTAGCAGCACTGCCTGCCCTGGAGGTCTGCCTTCCAGCCCTGGTAGCAGCACTGCCTGCCCTGGTAGCAGCACTGCCTGCCCTGGAGGTCTGCTATCCAGCCCTGGAGGTCTGCCTGCCTGCCTGTTAGCCCTGGAGGTCTGCTATCCAGCCCTGGAGGTCTGCCTGCCTGCCTGTTAGCCCTGGAGGTCTGCTATCCAGCCCTGGAGGTCTGCCTGCCTGCCCTGGAGGTCTGCCTGCCTGCCATCCAGCCCTGGAGGTCTGCTATCCTGCCCTGGAGGTCTGCTATCCAGCCCTGGTAGCAGCACTGCCTGCCCTGGAGGTCTGCTATCCAGCCCTGGAGGTCTGCCTGCCTGCCCTGGAGGTCTGCCTGCCTGCCCTGGAGGTCTGCCTGTTAGCCCTGGAGGTCTGCTATCCAGCCCTGGAGGTCTGCCTGCCAGCCCTGGAGGTCTGCTATCCAGCCCTGGAGGTCTGCCTGCCTGCCATCCAGCCCTGGAGGTCTGCTATCCTGCCCTGGAGGTCTGCTATCCAGCCCTGGAGGTCTGCCTGCCTGCCTGCCAGCCCTGGAGGTCTGCTATCCAGCCCTGGAGGTCTGCCTGCCTGCCCTGGAGGTCTGCTATCCAGCCCTGGAGGTCTGCTATCCAGCCCTGGTAGCAGCACTGCCTGCCCTGGAGGTCTGCCTTCCAGCCCTGGTAGCAGCACTGCCTGCCCTGGTAGCAGCACTGCCTGCCCTGGAGGTCTGCTATCCAGCCCTGGAGGTCTGCCTGCCTGCCTGTTAGCCCTGGAGGTCTGCTATCCAGCCCTGGAGGTCTGCCTGCCTGCCTGTTAGCCCTGGAGGTCTGCTATCCAGCCCTGGAGGTCTGCCTGCCTGCCCTGGAGGTCTGCCTGCCTGCCATCCAGCCCTGGAGGTCTGCTATCCTGCCCTGGAGGTCTGCTATCCAGCCCTGGTAGCAGCACTGCCTGCCCTGGAGGTCTGCTATCCAGCCCTGGAGGTCTGCCTGCCTGCCCTGGAGGTCTGCCTGCCTGCCCTGGAGGTCTGCCTGTTAGCCCTGGAGGTCTGCTATCCAGCCCTGGAGGTCTGCCTGCCTGCCATCCAGCCCTGGAGGTCTGCTATCCAGCCCTGGTAGCAGCACTGCCTGCCCTGGAGGTCTGCCTGCCTGCCCTGGCAGCAGCACTGCCTGCCCTGGTAGCAGCACTGCCTGCCCTGGAGGTCTGCTATCCAGCCCTGGAGGTCTGCTATCCAGCCCTGGAGGTCTGCCTGTTAGCCCTGGAGGTCTGCTATCCAGCCCTGGAGGTCTGCCTGCCTGCCCTGGCAGCAGCACTGCCTGCCCTGGAGGTCTGCCTGCCTGCCCTGGTAGCAGCACTGCCTGCCCTGGAGGTCAGCCTGTTAGCCCTGGAGGTCTGCTATCCAGCCCTGGAGGTCTGCCTGCCTGCCTGTTAGCCCTGGAGGTCAGCCTGTTAGCCCTGGAGGTCTGCTATCCAGCCCTGGAGGTCTGCCTGCCTGCCATCCAGCCCTGGAGGTCTCCCTGCCTGCCCTGGCAGCAGCACTGCCTGCCCTGGTAGCAGCACTGCCTGCCCTGGAGGTCTGCCTGCCTGCCCTGGAGGTCTGCCTGCCTGCCCTGGAGGTCTGCCTGTTAGCCCTGGAGGTCTGCCTGTTAGCCCTGGAGGTCTGCCTGTTAGCCCTGGAGGTCTGCCTGCCTGCCCTGGCAGCAGCACTGCCTGCCCTGGTAGCAGCACTGCCTGCCCTGGAGGTCTGCCTGCCTGCCCTGGAGGTCTGCCTGTTAGCCCTGGAGGTCAGCCTGTTAGCCCTGGAGGTCTGCTATCCAGCCCTGGAGGTCAGCTATCCAGCCCTGGAGGTCTGCTATCCAGCCCTGGAGGTCTGCCTGCCTGCCTGCCTGCCCTGGAGGTCAGCCTGCCAGCCCTGGAGGTCTGCCTTCCAGCCCTGGAGGACAGCCTGCCTGCCCTGGTAGCAGCACTGCCTGCCTTCCAGCCCTGGAGGTCTGCCTGTTAGCCCTGGAGGTCTGCTATCCAGCCCTGGTAGCAGCACTGCCTGCCCTGGAGGTCTGCCTGCCTGCCTTCCAGCCCTGGAGGTCTGCTATCCAGCCCTGGAGGTCTGCCTGCCTGCCATCCAGCCCTGGAGGTCTGCTATCCAGCCCTGGTAGCAGCACTGCCTGCCCTGGAGGTCTGCTATCCAGCCCTGGAGGACAGCCTGCCTGCCCTGGTAGCAGCACTGCCTGCCCTGGAGGTCAGCCTGTTAGCCCTGGAGGTCTGCCTGCCTGCCCTGGAGGTCAGCCTGTTAGCCCTGGAGGTCTGCCTGCCTGCCATCCAGCCCTGGCAGCAGCACTGCCTGCCCTGGTAGCAGCACTGCCTGCCCTGGAGGTCTGCTATCCAGCCCTGGTAGCAGCACTGCCTGCCCTGGAGGTCTGCCTGCCTGCCTGCCAGCCCTGGAGGTCTGCCTGTTAGCCCTGGAGGTCTGCTATCCAGCCCTGGAGGACAGCCTGCCTGCCCTGGTAGCAGCACTGCCTGCCCTGGAGGTCAGCCTGTTAGCCCTGGAGGTCTGCCTGCCTGCCCTGGAGGTCAGCCTGTTAGCCCTGGAGGTCTGCCTGCCTGCCATCCAGCCCTGGCAGCAGCACTGCCTGCCCTGGTAGCAGCACTGCCTGCCCTGGAGGTCTGCTATCCAGCCCTGGTAGCAGCACTGCCTGCCCTGGAGGTCAGCCTGTTAGCCCTGGAGGTCTGCTATCCAGCCCTGGAGGTCTGCCTGCCTGCCTGTTAGCCCTGGAGGTCAGCCTGTTAGCCCTGGAGGTCTGCTATCCAGCCCTGGAGGTCTGCCTGCCTGCCATCCAGCCCTGGAGGTCTCCCTGCCTGCCCTGGCAGCAGCACTGCCTGCCCTGGTAGCAGCACTGCCTGCCCTGGAGGTCTGCCTGCCTGCCCTGGAGGTCTGCCTGCCTGCCCTGGAGGTCTGCCTGTTAGCCCTGGAGGTCTGCCTGTTAGCCCTGGAGGTCTGCCTGTTAGCCCTGGAGGTCTGCCTGCCTGCCCTGGCAGCAGCACTGCCTGCCCTGGTAGCAGCACTGCCTGCCCTGGAGGTCTGCCTGCCTGCCCTGGAGGTCTGCCTGTTAGCCCTGGAGGTCAGCCTGTTAGCCCTGGAGGTCTGCTATCCAGCCCTGGAGGTCAGCTATCCAGCCCTGGAGGTCTGCTATCCAGCCCTGGAGGTCTGCCTGCCTGCCTGCCTGCCCTGGAGGTCAGCCTGCCAGCCCTGGAGGTCTGCCTTCCAGCCCTGGAGGACAGCCTGCCTGCCCTGGTAGCAGCACTGCCTGCCTTCCAGCCCTGGAGGTCTGCCTGTTAGCCCTGGAGGTCTGCTATCCAGCCCTGGTAGCAGCACTGCCTGCCCTGGAGGTCTGCCTGCCTGCCTTCCAGCCCTGGAGGTCTGCTATCCAGCCCTGGAGGTCTGCCTGCCTGCCATCCAGCCCTGGAGGTCTGCTATCCAGCCCTGGTAGCAGCACTGCCTGCCCTGGAGGTCTGCTATCCAGCCCTGGAGGACAGCCTGCCTGCCCTGGTAGCAGCACTGCCTGCCCTGGAGGTCTGCTATCCAGCCCTGGAGGACAGCCTGCCTGCCCTGGTAGCAGCACTGCCTGCCCTGGAGGTCAGCCTGCCTGCCCTGGAGGTCAGCCTGCCAGCCCTGGCAGCAGCACGGCCTACCTGCCTGCCTGCCCTGGAGGTCTGCCTGCCTGCCTGCCCTGGAGGTCAGCCTTCCAGCCCTGGCAGCAGCACGGCCTACCTGCCTGCCAGCCTGCCCTCCCCAGCCACACAGCCCTGCCTGCCTGCCTGCCAGCCCTGGAGGTCAGCCTGTTAGCCCTGGAGGTCTGCCTGCCTGTCTGCCTGCCTGCCTGCCTGCCCTGGAGGTCAGCCTGCCTGCCCTGGAGGTCTGCTATCCAGCCCTGGTAGCAGCACTGCCTGCCCTGGAGGTCAGCCTGTTAGCCCTGGAGGTCTGCCTGCCTGCCCTGGTAGCAGCACTGCCTGCCTGCCTGCCCTGGAGGTCTGCCTGCCTGCCTGCCTGCCCTGGAGGTCAGCCTGCCTGCCCTGGAGGTCTGCCTGCCTGCCCTGGTAGCAGCACTGCCTGCCCTGGAGGTCAGCCTGCCTGCCCTGGAGGTCAGCCTGCCAGCCCTGGCAGCAGCACGGCCTACCTGCCTGCCTGCCCTGGAGGTCTGCCTGCCTGCCTGCCCTGGAGGTCAGCCTTCCAGCCCTGGCAGCAGCACGGCCTACCTGCCTGCCAGCCTGCCCTCCCCAGCCACACAGCCCTGCCTGCCTGCCTGCCAGCCCTGGAGGTCTCCCTGCCAGCCCTGGAGGTCTGCCTGCCTGCCTGCCTGCCTGCCCTGGAGGTCTGCCATCCTGCCTTCCAGCCCTGGAGGTCAGCCTGCCAGCCCTGGAGGTCAGCCTGTTAGCCCTGGAGGTCTGCCTGCCTGCCTGCCTGCCTGCCCTGGAGGTCAGCCTGCCAGCCCTGGAGGTCTGCCTGCCTGCCTGCCTGCCCTGGAGGTCAGCCTGCCAGCCCTGGCAGCAGCACGGCCTACCTGCCTGCCTGCCCTGGAGGTCTGCCTGCCTGCCTGCCTGCCTGCCCTGGAGGTCTGCCTGCCTGCCTGCCTGCCCTGGAGGTCAGCCTGCCTGCCCTGGAGGTCTGCCTGCCTGCCCTGGTAGCAGCACTGCCTGCCCTGGAGGTCAGCCTGCCTGCCCTGGAGGTCAGCCTGCCAGCCCTGGCAGCAGCACGGCCTACCTGCCTGCCTGCCCTGGAGGTCTGCCTGCCTGCCTGCCCTGGAGGTCAGCCTTCCAGCCCTGGCAGCAGCACGGCCTACCTGCCTGCCAGCCTGCCCTCCCCAGCCACACAGCCCTGCCTGCCTGCCTGCCAGCCCTGGAGGTCTCCCTGCCAGCCCTGGAGGTCTGCCTGCCTGCCTGCCTGCCTGCCCTGGAGGTCTGCCATCCTGCCTTCCAGCCCTGGAGGTCAGCCTGCCAGCCCTGGAGGTCAGCCTGTTAGCCCTGGAGGTCTGCCTGCCTGCCTGCCTGCCTGCCCTGGAGGTCAGCCTGCCAGCCCTGGAGGTCTGCCTGCCTGCCTGCCTGCCCTGGAGGTCAGCCTGCCAGCCCTGGCAGCAGCACGGCCTACCTGCCTGCCTGCCCTGGAGGTCTGCCTGCCTGCCTGCCTGCCTGCCCTGGAGGTCTGCCTGCCTGCCTGCCTGCCCTGGAGGTCAGCCTGCCTGCCCTGGAGGTCTGCCTGCCTGCCCTGGTAGCAGCACTGCCTGCCCTGGAGGTCAGCCTGCCTGCCCTGGAGGTCAGCCTGCCAGCCCTGGCAGCAGCACGGCCTACCTGCCTGCCTGCCCTGGAGGTCTGCCTGCCTGCCTGCCCTGGAGGTCAGCCTTCCAGCCCTGGCAGCAGCACGGCCTACCTGCCTGCCAGCCTGCCCTCCCCAGCCACACAGCCCTGCCTGCCTGCCTGCCAGCCCTGGAGGTCTCCCTGCCAGCCCTGGAGGTCTGCCTGCCTGCCTGCCTGCCTGCCCTGGAGGTCTGCCATCCTGCCTTCCAGCCCTGGAGGTCAGCCTGCCAGCCCTGGAGGTCAGCCTGTTAGCCCTGGAGGTCTGCCTGCCTGCCTGCCTGCCTGCCCTGGAGGTCAGCCTGCCAGCCCTGGAGGTCTGCCTGCCTGCCTGCCTGCCCTGGAGGTCAGCCTGCCAGCCCTGGCAGCAGCACGGCCTACCTGCCTGCCTGCCCTGGAGGTCTGCCTGCCTGCCTGCCTGCCTGCCCTGGAGGTCTGCCTGCCTGCCTGCCTGCCCTGGAGGTCAGCCTGCCTGCCCTGGAGGTCTGCCTGCCTGCCCTGGTAGCAGCACTGCCTGCCCTGGAGGTCAGCCTGCCTGCCCTGGAGGTCAGCCTGCCAGCCCTGGCAGCAGCACGGCCTACCTGCCTGCCTGCCCTGGAGGTCTGCCTGCCTGCCTGCCCTGGAGGTCAGCCTTCCAGCCCTGGCAGCAGCACGGCCTACCTGCCTGCCAGCCTGCCCTCCCCAGCCACACAGCCCTGCCTGCCTGCCTGCCAGCCCTGGAGGTCTCCCTGCCAGCCCTGGAGGTCTGCCTGCCTGCCTGCCTGCCTGCCCTGGAGGTCTGCCATCCTGCCTTCCAGCCCTGGAGGTCAGCCTGCCAGCCCTGGAGGTCAGCCTGTTAGCCCTGGAGGTCTGCCTGCCTGCCTGCCTGCCTGCCCTGGAGGTCAGCCTGCCAGCCCTGGAGGTCTGCCTGCCTGCCTGCCTGCCCTGGAGGTCAGCCTGCCAGCCCTGGCAGCAGCACGGCCTACCTGCCTGCCTGCCCTGGAGGTCTGCCTGCCTGCCTGCCTGCCTGCCCTGGAGGTCTGCCTGCCTGCCTGCCTGCCCTGGAGGTCAGCCTGCCTGCCCTGGAGGTCTGCCTGCCTGCCCTGGTAGCAGCACTGCCTGCCCTGGAGGTCAGCCTGCCTGCCCTGGAGGTCAGCCTGCCAGCCCTGGCAGCAGCACGGCCTACCTGCCTGCCTGCCCTGGAGGTCTGCCTGCCTGCCTGCCCTGGAGGTCAGCCTTCCAGCCCTGGCAGCAGCACGGCCTACCTGCCTGCCAGCCTGCCCTCCCCAGCCACACAGCCCTGCCTGCCTGCCTGCCAGCCCTGGAGGTCTCCCTGCCAGCCCTGGAGGTCTGCCTGCCTGCCTGCCTGCCTGCCCTGGAGGTCTGCCATCCTGCCTTCCAGCCCTGGAGGTCAGCCTGCCAGCCCTGGAGGTCAGCCTGTTAGCCCTGGAGGTCTGCCTGCCTGCCTGCCTGCCTGCCCTGGAGGTCAGCCTGCCAGCCCTGGAGGTCTGCCTGCCTGCCTGCCTGCCCTGGAGGTCAGCCTGCCAGCCCTGGCAGCAGCACGGCCTACCTGCCTGCCTGCCCTGGAGGTCTGCCTGCCTGCCTGCCTGCCTGCCCTGGAGGTCTGCCTGCCTGCCTGCCTGCCCCGGAGGTCAGCCCCAGGCAGCCGGGTGGCCTGCCTGCTGCTGCTAGGCCGCTGCCCCGAGCCGCCGACCCCATCGACAGGAACACGAGAGAGTTTACAAGCGAGAGGAGGCCACATATTCGACACCTTTCGTGCTCGTTTTAGTCTCCAGTCTGTTTTGACGTGTGTTATTCTGAATCTGCTGCTTTAACTCAAGGGATTCTGTCGCGATTGATGCCTTGTCCTTCGCTGTATGTTTGCACTGGTGTTGTAAGTCGCCCTCTGTAAGATCATCATTTATTATCTGCCAAGAAATAAAGATCATCATAATGTTCCCCAACTTTCAGCTTCTGGGGAGTTTGTTCCAGAGTGTGACGACTCTCTCTCTATCTCCATCTCTCTCTCTATCTCCATCTCTCTCTATCTCCATCTCTCTCTATCTCCATCTCTCTATCTCCACCTCTCTCTCCCTCTCCACCTCTCTCTCTCTCTATCTCTCCCTCTCTCTCACTGTGTGTGTGTGTGTGTGTGTGTGTGTGTGTGTGTGTGTGTGTGTGTGTGTGTGTGTGTGTGTGTGTGTACAGCAGTGTCCCTAGACGAGAGAGAGATCCCTAGACGGGGAAATTACTTTCAAACTGCAGTACCGAAATGTGTCCGTTAGATGGCAGCATGCACCAAGGAATGAAGGAAAGTGCAAAACAAAATGAAAAGGCACATCGCCTGGGCGAAAAATAATCGTAACAAATCAACGGGGGCATTTCTCGGAAAACTAACACCGGGGCAGTGCTCAGGGGGGTCCCACCTCGTGGCCACCCGGTTTGGGGGGCGATCGGGGCCGGTTCCGAAAATCGCTAAATCTCCCATAGCCAGCCCACGCTCCATCCGATAGAGCAATGCCGGGCGGCCGGCCGGCAACTACGGATCATAACAAATCAACGGGGGCATTTCTCCGAAAACTAACACCGGGGCAGTGCTCAGGGGGGTCCCACCTCGTGGCCACCCGGTTTGGGGGGCCATCGGGGCCGGTTCCGAAAATCGCTAAATCTCCCATAGCCAGCCCACGCTCCATCCGATAGAGCAATGCCGGGCGGCCGGCCGGCAACTACGGATCATAACAAATCAACGGGGGCATTTCTCCGAAAACTAACACCGGGGCAGTGCTCAGGGGGGTCCCACCTCGTGGCCACCCGGTTTGGGGGGCCATCGGGGCCGGTTCCGAAAATCGCTAAATCTCCCATAGCCAGCCCACGCTCCATCCGATAGAGCAATGCCGGGCGGCCGGCCGGCAACTACGGATCATAACAAATCAACGGGGGCATTTCTCGGAAAACTAACACCGCGGCAGTGCTCAGGGGGGTCCCACCTCGTGGCCACCCGGTTTGGGGGGCCATCGGGGCCGGCTGAAGAATCGCCCATACTCTGCCATAGGCAGCCCACGGTCCATCCGATCAGAGCAATGCCGGGCGGCCGGCAACCTATGGATCATAACACATCAACGGAGGCATGATAAGAGCATCTTTTATTATCTGCCAAGAAATATAGACCATCACAATGTTCCCCAACTTTCAGCTTCTACCACATCGCTGGGGAGTTTATTCCACTGTGTGACTACTCTCTCTCTATCTCTCTCTCTCTCTCTCTCTCTCTCTGTGTGTGTGTGTGTGTGTGTGTGTGTGTGTGTGTGTGTGTGTGTGTACAGCAGTGTCTCCGGTTTTCCTTTTGGAATGCCTTGAAGCCGGGGGGGCTTTGCACTCATGAGAACATAGGGTGTCCTTGCCCTCCTTTCGCAGCCCAGGGCATTGAGAGATCCCTAGACGGGGAAATTACTTTCAAACTGCAGTACCGAAATGTGTCCGTTAGATGGTAGCATGCACCAAGGAATGAAGGAAAGTGCAAAACAAAATGAAAAGGCACATCGCCTGGGCGAAAAATAATCATAACAAATCAACGGGGGCATTTCTCGGAAAACTAACACCGGGGCAGTGCTCAGGGGGGTCCCACCTCGTGGCCACCCGGTTTGGGGGGCGATCGGGGCCGGTTCCGAAAATCGCTAAATCTCCCATAGCCAGCCCACGCTCCATCCGATAGAGCACTGCCGGGCGGCCGGCCGGCAACTACGGATCATAACAAATCAACGGGGGCATTTCTCGGAAAACTAACACCGGGGCAGTGCTCAGGGGGGTCCCACCTCGTGGCCACCCGGTTTGGGGGGCGATCGGGGCCGGTTCCGAAAATCGCTAAATCTCCCATAGCCAGCCCACGCTCCATCCGATAGAGCACTGCCGGGCGGCCGGCCGGCAACTACGGATCATAACAAATCAACGGGGGCATTTCTCGGAAAACTAACACCGGGGCAGTGCTCAGGGGGGTCCCACCTCGTGGCCACCCGGGTCTGGGACCGATGGGAGCACTTTAAAATTTTCGAGTCAGGGGACCAGACGGCCGAGTGAAAAACTTTGAAAAATATTCTATCTCCTCACTCCCATTGACTTTACATTAGGGCGACCAGGCGGCCGGCGGAAAAAAAATCATAACAAATCAACGGGGGCATTTCTCCGAAAACTAACACCGGGGCTGTGCTCAGGGGGCTCCCAGCTATCAGCCACCCTATCCCGGGACCGATGGGAGCACTTTAAAATTTTCGAGTCAGGGGACCAGACGGCCGAGTGAAAAACTTTGAAAAATATTCTATCTCCTCACTCCCATTGACTTTACATTAGGGCGACCAGGCGGCCGGCGGAAAAAAAATCATAACAAATCAACGGGGGCATTTCTCCGAAAACTAACACCGGGGCTGTGCTCAGGGGGCTCCCAGCTATCAGCCACCCTATCCCGGGACCGATGGGAGCACTTTAAAATTTTCGAGTCAGGGGACCAGACGGCCGAGTGAAAAACTTTGAAAAATATTCTATCTCCTCACTCCCATTGACTTTACATTAGGGCGACCAGGCGGCCGGCGGAAAAAAAATCATAACAAATCAACGGGGGCATTTCTCCGAAAACTAACACCGGGGCTGTGCTCAGGGGGCTCCCAGCTATCAGCCACCCTATCCCGGGACCGATGGGAGCACTTTAAAATTTTCGAGTCAGGGGACCAGACGGCCGAGTGAAAAACTTTGAAAAATATTCTATCTCCTCACTCCCATTGACTTTACATTAGGGCGACCAGGCGGCCGGCGGAAAAAAAATCATAACAAATCAACGGGGGCATTTCTCCGAAAACTAACACCGGGGCTGTGCTCAGGGGGCTCCCAGCTATCAGCCACCCTATCCCGGGACCGATGGGAGCACTTTAAAATTTTCGAGTCAGGGGACCAGACGGCCGAGTGAAAAACTTTGAAAAATATTCTATCTCCTCACTCCCATTGACTTTACATTAGGGCGACCAGGCGGCCGGCGGAAAAAAAATCATAACAAATCAACGGGGGCATTTCTCCGAAAACTAACACCGGGGCTGTGCTCAGGGGGCTCCCAGCTATCAGCCACCCTATCCCGGGACCGATGGGAGCACTTTAAAATTTTCGAGTCAGGGGACCAGACGGCCGAGTGAAAAACTTTGAAAAATATTCTATCTCCTCACTCCCATTGACTTTACATTAGGGCGACCAGGCGGCCGGCGGAAAAAAAATCATAACAAATCAACGGAGGCATTTCTCCGAAAACTAACACCGGGGCAGTGCTCAGGGGGCTCCCAGCTATCAGCCCCCCGGGTCTGGGGGCATTGTTTTTCTTTTTAATCATTTTGAGCATTTCCCCCAGTTTAGAGATGTGTGCCCCTAGACAACCCATTGAGAATAACTATGAAATGTTCTGAAGTTTTGATTTTCAAATGTCGGTGAAAATTGAAAAACGTCATATATTCTTCAAAGGAAGCATGGGGCGATGGTAGGGAGAGTCCCCGCAGCGTGCCTCGGCGGCGATGGGAGCGTTTTCGATGTCCCCGCCCCCCCCCCCATAGGGATAGAAGGGGAGTTAGGTGACCAGGCGTCCCGGGTCCCAAAAATCGAAAAATTAATATAGAATGCTTTTTAATCCAGAAATAAAGTAGGGGGCAGTCCTGGTGAGAGTCCCAGCCACAGCCCCAGTGTGTTTTGGAGCCGTTTGGGGCCGGGTGAAAAACTTTGAAAAATGTTCTATCTCCTCACTCCCATTGACTTTACATTAGGGCGACCAGGCGGCCGGCGGAAAAAAAATCATAACAAATCAACGGAGGCATTTCTCCGAAAACTAACACCGGGGCAGTGCTC
>NW_027102744.1:0-107874 GCF_036373705.1 Amia ocellicauda | reverse complement strand
TCATTATCGAAACATGGAATACTCTTCGTCAGTTTCCATAAAACTATGAATTAAGAGTAATGCAACAGTCACTTATCATTTTGAGCAGCTGTATCAATTGATAGTTAGATCTTTGTAATGAAATGAATAGACAGTGATCTCAGATGTAATGTGTGAATTGCATTTTGAAATGGTAATTCTTTGATGTTAAGTTGTGTCATTTTAGTTCAATGAACAAATGATCTGAGGTTGATGTGTATTGTATCCAAGCAATTGAAAAATGTGCATTTTGATCATTGGGTGTGAGTTTTGTGTCTAGAGTTTTGAAAAATGACATCAAGGTTCTGAAATGAGTGCCAAAGTGATTGTAAAAAAGTGTAATATCAGGGGACAGTGGCTATTACTGATCTGGCCTTCCATGGCCTCTGTATTAATGTAACAGGTCACATTGTATGTGTACACTGATACTTGATAGTATAATATAGTACAAGTAAAAAACATACATAGGTATCATAGAAGTATTTTGCAGAAATGATTAAGGATACTTATCAAAATGGAGAGGAAATGCTAAATCCAGTCTCCCCAGGCTGAGCTTCTATTGCTACACCTGCTAAGTGGCTGCTGGCCCCACTATATGGATAGAGCCACACCAAGTACAAGAGTCTCCCCGTTGCTATTTATATCTCCCTATCCAGTCTTCTATACGTGTCAGGGTGGGGTGCCTATTCCCCTGTGTGTGTGTGAAAGTGTGTCTGTGTGTGTGTCTGTAAGTGTGTGTGTCTGTCTGTGATAGTGTGTGTGTGTGTCTGTCTGTCTGTCTGTCTGTCTGTCTGTGAAAGTGTGTGTGTGTGTGTGTGTGTGTGAAAGTGTGTGTGAGTGTTTGTCTGTCTGTCTGTCATGTAACTTGCACATCTGTTAGGGCACCATTAATGCAGAGATGTACACATATTGTTTATTTTCCATATATATGTATGTATGTATGTATGCATGTCCAATTGCTTTGACAATACAAATGCACTGAATTGAGACAGAGAGAGAGAGAGAGAGAGAGAGAGAGAGAGAGAGAGAGAGACAGAGAGAGAGAGGTGCTAAGGCACATTTGTAACATAAATTAGGGAACATTTGAAACATGCTTAGGGAACATTCATAAGAACATAAGAACATAAGAACATAAGAAAGTTTACAAACGAGAGGAGGCCATTCGACCCATCATGCTCGTTTGGTGTCCATTAATATCTAAGTGATCCATGGATCCTATCCAGTCTATTTTTAAATGTTCCCAAACTTTCAGCTTCTACCACTTTCCATCTTGAATGCCTTGAAGCCCAATTTCCATTTGTTCTCCCCTGGTGTGTGTGTCCCTGCTGATCTGGAAAAGCTCCTCTGGTTTGAGGAACCTTTCATGATTTTGAAGACTTGGATCAAGTCCCCACGTAATCTCCTCTGTTCCAGGGTGAAAAGGTTCAGTTCCCTCAGTCTCTCCGAGTAGGACTTTCCCTTCAGATCTGGAATAAGTCTGGTTGCTCTCCTCTGAACTGCCTCTAAAGCAGCAATATCCTTCTTGAAGTGTGGTGCCCAGAACTGTACACAGTATTCCAGATGAGGTTTAACTAGCGCATTGTACAGTCTTAACATTACTTCCCTTGTTTTAAATTCTACACTTTTGACGATATACCCTAGCATTCTGTA
Source organism: Amia ocellicauda (assembly GCF_036373705.1). Classification (NCBI taxonomy): domain Eukaryota; kingdom Metazoa; phylum Chordata; class Actinopteri; order Amiiformes; family Amiidae; genus Amia; species Amia ocellicauda. The sequence continues at coordinate 106,206 of NW_027102744.1, read as the reverse complement.
TGCCTTTTGTATTGCTTCCCCACATTGTTTGGATGGAGAAAGTGAATCCACATAGATTCCTAGGTCTTTCTCATGCATTACTTCATCTAGATCTGTACCTCCCATAGTGTAATTATAGTGGACATTTTTGTTTCCTGCATGTATTACCTTGCACTTGTCCACATTGAATTTCATTTGCGAGGTGTCAGCCCACAACTGAATTTATCTAAGTTCCTCTGAATAGCATGTGCTGCCAAGATTGTATCTGCTGAGCCACCTATTTTAGTATCATCTGCAAATTTGACAAGGTTGCTAAGTATCCCAGAGTCCAGATCATTAATATAGATTAGAAAAAGCAAAGGCCCTAGTACTGATCCCTGTGGAACTCCACTAACAACCTCACTCCAGTTAGAAGTGACTCCTCTAATCTGTTTCCTATACATCAACCAGTTCATAATCCATCTACTTACATTACCCTGAATGCCTACAGCTTCCAATTTGAGGATCAGTCTTTGGTGTGGAACCTTATCAAAAGCTTTTTGGAAATCTAAGTATATCATATCATATGCTTTCACGTGATCTACAGCTGCAGTTGCATGTTCAAAAAAATTTATTAAGTAAGTAAGACATGATCTGCCTCGTCTAAACCCAAGTTGACTATCTCCAAGAATATGGTTTTCATTGAGATGCTCCTCTTATTTTCTGTCTAATCATTTTTTCCAACATTTTACAGGTGATGCAGGTGAGACTGATTGGTCTGTAATTTCCTGGCTCAGTTTTGTCCCCTTTCTTGTGGATTGGTATGAAATTTGCTGTCTTCCAGTCAGTGGGAACATCCCCTGTTCTAAGTGTCATTTGGAATAATCGAGTTAGCAGCCTATACATAATTTCCCTCATTTCTTTAAGTACTGTTGGAAATATCCCATCTGGCCCAGGTGATTTGTTTGATTTTAATTCTGCTAGTCCCTTTAGTACCTCCTCCTCATTTATCCTGATCTCTCTTAGGGTTTGACTGGATTGATTGTCAACCTGTGGCATGTCATCTGTTTCTTCTTTTCTAAAAACCTCTGTGAAATACTCATTTAGAATATTTGACACATCTTGTTCGTTTTCCAAGATACCTCCATTTTTGCTCTTTATCTGTTTCACCTCCTCCTTAATTGACCGCTTGCTGTTGTAATTTTGAAAAAAGCTCATTGCATTGGTTGTAGCTCCAAGAGCTATGTTTCTTTCTATTTCCCTCTTTGCTTTCCTGATCCCTTTCTTAAGATCTCTTTGCAGCTCAACATATTCTATGTATTTTGTTTCATCACCATCCCTTTTGTATGTGCTATACAACATTTTCTTCCTCTTTATATTTTTTTGCATGCCTCTGGTTTGTATGTATGTATGTATGTATGTATGTATGTATGTGTGGAAGGAAAGTTAGAATTTCTTTTCTCACAACTGTTTTTCTTTCTTGTATACTTAAGAAAGATAAGGTCAAGCTAGAAGGTCAGGAGGCCATAAGGTAGTTTGATTTCTCTTTGTTATTTACAATGAGAACCTTGGAGACAATGTCAAACAGAATGACCTACGTGCCTGTTCCCTAATACCATGTGTAGACCTATGAACTCTGTTCTATAATGATATATGTTCTGCTTAGTTAGCCTTTAAGATAACATAGTAATGACTTTCTAGCATGTATGTATGTATGTATATATATATATATATATATATATATATATATATATATATATATATATGTATGAATGTATGTATGTCCAATTGCTTTGACAATACAAATGAATAGAATTGAGAGGGAGAGAGAGAGAGAGACAAACAGACAGACTGACAAACAGAAAAACAGACAGACACAGACACACACACACACACACACACAGAGCCAGCCAGCCAGCCAGCTCAGCGATGACATCACGAGCCTCTCTCAGCTGACTTCTATGACATCACAGAGCACGTACATTCCATTGCTTGCCGTCTGTCAACCACCCAGTCACTGCCAGCCAGACTGGCTGGCTGGCTGGATGGGGGGGCTGCTTGCTGCTTCTGCGTACCTTAGCAAGCTTATTTGCTTGACCGGCCTTCCTACTCCTCTGCCCACATGCCCACCTATGCCCGATCTGCTGTTCACCTGGATCACAGCTCCGCCCCAACAAGGCAGATCCTCCCAAAAATGGTACAAACTGATTCACGTTCCCCTCCACGGAAAACTTTAGCCCAAAATAAGGGACACATTCTGTAACAACATAATGGATGCCCACCCAACCTGTGACAAAACTGAGAAAAAAGAAAAACGCTCAGTCCTCCTGGGGTAGGGACACACAGCCACCCTGGCTGCCCAATATGTCAGCGCCTACCACAGCCTGAGGGACACAGTGACACACGAGCACCGACTGTAAATATAATGTAAATACTCGTTTGTAATGCATGTCGTTGTATTTCAAAAAAGGAATCTGGAAATAGTAAACCTATTTTCTTTATTTGTATGTATTAAAGATCACATTTTATTACATTTTCTTTTTCTGTACTTGATTACGTGATTCATAATTCTATTATTCATTTTCCGTGTATATGTATATATGTATGTATGTATGTGTGTATATATATATATATATATATATATATATATATATATATATATATATATATATGTATATGTATGTATGTCCAATTGCTTTGACAATACAAATGAATTGAATTGAGAGGGAGAGAGAGAAAGAGAGAGAGAGAGAGAGAGAGAGAGGAATATGAGCTCCTAAAAAACATTTGTTTTTATACATAAGCAGATTTAATTTGTCATTTACAAATGAATATATAGCACTATAAACATACACAGAAGACATGGAATAGAAATTCAGAAGAAAAAGTATTCAAAAAATAATAATTTTAATAAAAACACAAAAAGTAGAAAGCAGAGAGACAGTTCAGGAAGAAAAGTCAGAAAAGAAAAGCTGAAGACAAGAATTGGAGGTAAGACCTTTCACCTATAGACACAAATTATTAAACAAAACAATATATATAAATAAAATAAATAAGCATTCTCAGTAGTTGACTCAGCTAATGAAAATGCAGAGCTCACTTTGAATAGAGTGACAGTAGGAGAGAGCCCAACTGCCACTGAGACTGATACAAATCTATCGAACAGCAGTCTGACTGCAGAGCTGCCTTTTGAAATCCGATACCCTGAAGACATTCGCTCTACACAGGCTAAGAAGGACTACAAACAAGCTGTGATGAGAGCATCTCCTGAGACCCTCATCCTAGACTACACCGGTAAAGGAGAAAACAGGGTCAAGAACAATCTACTGTTCTACACCGCCTTTCACAAAACCCTGTGCCAGACATACCCCAATAACAACAAGAGGGGCATTAGCAGAGGCAGGCAGATCTCAGTGCTGGTAGAGAAAGACACAGACAGTGTGATGCTCACTTTTAATGTATACCACAATGGGACCATCATGGTGCAGGGCAGCGAGAGCAGCCTGGACCAATTATCTCTCGGCTTCCACACCTCAAAGCAGCAGACTGAGGTAGAGAAACAAGTGCCAGAGCCGGCCACCCTGCAGTCTGCCCCCAGCCACACGGAGCCAGACAGTGCCCAATCTCCCACAGACTGCCCTCCTGTCTACCCAAAACTCTCCAGCAACATTAAAACACTAAAGGAATGCCTATCAGTGCTGGAGCTGGAGTTTGCGCAGCTCCGGGATGAGATGCACAGACTAAAGATGCAGCACAAGGCTGAGATCCATGAGCTGAGAGCAGCAGTGAGAGACCTGGAGGAGCAGAGTCAAACCCTGAGGACGGAGCTGTGCAGAGCGAGGGAGGAGCTGACCAGGACACCCCAGCACAGCCAGCTAAGGAGCCTGCAGAGCCAGCTGGAGGAGCTAAGAGAGGAGCTACACATCACTGGAGCACAGAGACTACACTGCACTGACCCCACAACACCTCCAACCCCTGACACCTCCAACACTGACACACCCACTGATCCACCCACACTCCCCACCACTCCTGACACCCCCACTATCACCAGACCTGCCACTAATACACAAACCCCTGAAACGCCACTCCCCCAAAACACACCCGCTGCCCCCACCACTTCCGACGCAAACCCGGAGTGGCAGGTCAACACAGAGGTGGTCATTCTGAGCGACTCCAATGGGAAGTTCCTGGATGAGAGGTGCCTCTTCCCTGGGTGAAAAGTGAAAAAGCTTTGGTGCCCGACAGCACAGAGAGCCCTGGAGCTGCTCTCCAAGAGGAGGCTGTGCCAGGTCAAACACATCCTCATCCACACCGGCACTAACGACCTGAGTGCCCGCATGGGCGATGTGGCCTCAGCCCTGAGACAGGTGGCAACGAAAGCCACAGAGGAATTCCCAACTGCCAAAATCACCATCTCCACACTGCTGCCGCGCACAGACATGCCCCTGCACATCATCCAGGCCATCAACGCAGATGTGTCCCGAAGATGTGCCCTCCTCCCCAATGTACACCTGGCACACCACTGAGACATCCAGCCACATCACCTGTATGACCACGACCACCTCAACAAGACGGGTGTGAGGATCTTCGCAAAGGTCCTCAAGGACACAACCCTGTGCCGAAACCCCACACACCCCCACCTCGAGACCAGGAGCAAACCCCCCAGCCCCCGGCCACATCCCCAGCCACCGGCCCCACTCCAGCCCCAGCCCCTGAGACCCCGCGGCCCCACCCCCCATCCCCAGAGGGCCCGTCCAGCACAGCAGAGCGGACAGCCGGGGACCAGCACAGCCACACAGCCACGCAGCAGCGGCTTCCAGAGCCTGGAGGCCCAATGCCGCCCAGCTGGCCCAGATAAGGCAACTCCTCAGTGTCATCTGTACCACACTGCTGAGTTAACTGAGCCTCAACACACATATATATGGTTGTGGAGATGGAGAGTAAGAAAAAATGTAATTTAATTATTCTGATATTTTGATGCAAAGATTAAATCTGTGAGTGATAACGCTACCAATAATAATAATAGAATTCTATACATTATGTATATCCATATATAATTATTAATAGTAATATAATATCAGTTGTAGACCACAAATTAAACTTTCTTATGTAGAAGAGACAAGTATAATAAAATATATTAACATGTCCTTTAAAATAAGCAGTTGGAATATCCAGGGTTTACGCTCCTCAACTTTTGGAATGAAGAGCACAGACCCTGAACTGATCAACACTGTAAATAGTTCAGATGTTTTCATTCTTGTAGAGACTTGGTGCTGTGCAGATATGTCTACATCCTGTCCCAATGTATACAGGGAGCTGATTGTGCCCTCCTATAAAAAACCCAAAGTCAGGTGTGGCAGGGCCTCGGGGGGGATTATCGTGTGGTACAGGGAGGAGCTCCGAGCAGCCCTATGCCCAGTACAGAGAGGAGACACACACCTGCGGTTGAAAATCAGAAAAGACACCCTACAAAATAACACAGATATATACCTATGTGCAATTTATATGCCACCCGCAGACTCCCCCTACTATAATGAGGAAGGCTTTCAAGAGATTCAAAAAGAAATCTGCCACTTCCAGACCCTGGGCTCTGTACTGCTGTGTGGCGATCTCAATGCCAGGACTGGCAGAGAGATGGACTACATCAATGCAGAGGGGAACACACACCTGTTCTGAGACTCCCCGCTGTGCCACACACACACCTCCACACTGAGACACAGCCAGGACAGCGTGGTAAACAAGAGCGGGAAGCAGGTAGTGCGCCTATGTAAAAGCCTGGGTCTATATATCATCAATGGCAGGACCAGGGGGGACTCTCTGGGGAGATTCACATACTGCTCGGCTCTGGGCAGAAGTGTGGTGGACTACGCCATAAGTGACCTGGACCCACAAGCCATCAATGCGTTTATAGTCAGACAACAATCTCCACTATCAGACCACAGCCAAATAACACTTTACCTAAAAAGATCAGCGCAGCCACAAATCAGAGCCAAACTTCCCACAAAACTGGTCTCCCTGCCCCCCAGTTACAGATGGTCAGAGCCCAGCACAGAGAACTACACAAGAGCCCTGAATAGTGATGAGATTGAAAACATGTTAGACAGATATCAATCCTCACACTATCAAATAAACCAAAACGGAATAAACTCAGCCACCAAAACATTGAATGAAATATTTGAAAGACTGGCTTTAAAATGAAACATTAAAACAATTAAAAACCAAAATATAAAATCGTCTAAAAGAAAAAAAGAACAGTGGTGTGACCAGGAGTGTGAAACTTCTAGGAAACACCTGAGACATCTCTCCAACACTAAACACAGAGAGCCCGACAACCAGGCCAGCTACTGCCAGGCCCTGCGGCACTACAAGCAACTCTTCAGGAAGAAAAAAGACCACTATATGGGCAGAATAAATACCCCAAAAACAAAAAATGAAATACCAATTCAAAATGGAGAAATCTGGAAAACACACTTTGAAAAACTTTACCAAAATGTTGAAAACAATCCAAACCCAGAACAGGTTAAAATATTAAAAAACCTAAATAAATTGGAAGAAATCATTAAGAATAATCAAAATCCCTTAGATAACCCAATTACAAAATACAGGACCTAAAACATCAACTCAAAATCCTCAAACCCAGGAAAGCCAGCGGCCCCGACAGCATCAGCCCTGAGATGCTGAAGCACAGCAGCCCGCAGCTGCAGGAGGTTCTGCTCAAACGCTTTAACCTGGTGCTGAGAGCCGGGTGTTTCCCTGAGGTCTGGAATCAAGGATTGATCACCCCGATTTTTAAAAGTGGAGACAAATTAGACCCCAATAACTACCGGGGCATCTGTGTGAGCAGTAACCTGGGGAAGGTGTTCTGCAGTATCATCAACGCCCGGATACTGGCCTTCCTTACCGAGCACAGTGTCCTGAATAAGAGTCAGATTGGCTTCCTACCAATACACCGCACAACCGATCATATTTACACTCTACACTCCCTCATAAATAAATATACCCAAAACAATAAAGGAAAAATATTTGCCTGTTTTGTAGACTTTAGAAAGGCATTTGACTCAATCTGGCACAAAGGACTATTTTATAAACTTCTACAGAGTGGTGTAGGGGGTATAGTTTATGACATCATTAAATCAATGTATTCTGAAAACAAATGCGGAGTTCAAATTGGCAACTCAAGAACAGAGTTCTTCACTCAGAGGCGGGGAGTGAGACAGGGCTGCAGTCTGAGTCCAACACTGTTCAACATCTACATCATCGAGTTGGCCACAGTGTTGGAGCAGTCTGACGCCCCCGGCCTCACTCTCCACGACACAGAGATCAAGTTCCTGCTCTACGCAGACGACCTGGTGCTGCTGTCGCCCACAGAGCAGGGGCTTCAGCAGAACCTGGCTCTGCTAGAGCAGTACTGTCAGAAATGGGCCCTGGCAGTCAATCTGGACAAGACCAGAGTTATGGTTTTCCAGAAAAAAGCCCGATCTCAGGGAAACAGGTACTGCTTCACTCTGGGCAGCACTGTATTTGAGCACTGCACCAGATACAACTACCTTGGCCTGACCATCAGTGTGTCAGGGAGCTTCAGCCTGGATATAAACGCATTAAAAGACAAGGCACGACGGGCATTTTATGCCATAAAGACACGATTTGGGAAAACAACAATACCAATAACTATTTGGATTAAAATATTCAACTCCATCATCTAACCAATCCTGCTATATGGGAGCGAAGTGTGGGGTCCCCTCATGAACCTCAATAACAAAAATTGGGACAAAAGCCCCATGGAAATATTCCACCTAGAATTTATTAAAAACATCTTACACGTACACAGAAACGCCCCCAACATCGCCTGCAGAGCCGAATTAGGACTCTTCACTCTGCACAAGAAAGAGCAGCCAAGTTCTGGCTGCACCTAAACACAGCAGAGACCCAGTCCTAACAATACAAGGCTCCACTGAGCAACCACCTCTCCCCAGACAAGGACCCCCTTGGCCGGCTGGCTCTGAGGCTCACAGAGCCCGAACACACAATGACCAAAACAACAACAATTGGGAAAATTGACATGTACCTGAAAAGCAAATACACAAAAGAATGGAGACACGAATTAGAATTACAAAACAAATTAGAATGCTACCGGGCCCAGAATAGAAACATTACATTGGCTGAATACTTAAAAATCCAAAATATAAAAGAGAGACAAAATCTAACTAAATACAGGCTCACTGACCACAGCCTCGCCATTGAAAAAGGCCGCAACAGAAAATTCTGGGTTGCCAGAGAAGAGCGGCTGTGCAGCCAGTGTGACCTAGGGGAGGTCGAAACAGAGGCGCATTTCCTGCTGTCCTGCCCTAAATACACAAAAATCAGGGAGACATACTTTAAAATATTCAAAATGCAAATCCCTGAGTTCAACATGATCCCCGATTGCTGCAAACTCCCCGTCCTGCTGGGAGAGGAGGAGCGCACTGCCATCTTAGCAGCACAATATGTATCCACCTGCCACAGCCTGCGAGATAGTGTGTAGACACCAGCCTGTGGGACTCCATTTGCAAAACAAAATAAAAACAGTGATTTTTCTGATGTCATGACACAAATTTTGATACAAACAACAAATATGGTTTATATTCTACGTAATTTTATTTCAATGTGTTTGATATTTGTTCCACTGAATCTTGTATTGCAATGTTTTGTCTTGTTTGATAGAACATTTGTATCTGCTTTGGCAATATTGTGATAGATCATGCCATTAAAGCACCTTTGAATTGAATTGAAATGAATTGACAGACAGACAGACAGACACACACACACACACACACACACACACACAAACACAGAGCCAGCCAGCCCGCCAGCCAGCCAGCTCAGCGATGACATCACGAGCCTCTCTCAGCTGACTGCTATGACATCACAGAGCACGTACATTCCGTTGCTTGCCGTCTGTCAACCACTCAGTCACTGCCAGCCAGAGTGGCTGGCTGGCTGGATGGGGGGGCTGTTTGCTGCTTCTGCGTACCTTAGCAAGCTTATTTGGTTGACCGGCCTTCCTACTCCTCTGCCCACATGCCCACCTATGCCCGATCTGCTGTTCACCTGGATCACAGCTCCGCCCCAACAAGGCAGATCCTCCCAAAAATGGTACAAACTGATTCACGTTCCCCTCCACGGAAAACTTTAGCCCAAAATAAGGGACACATTCTGTAACAACATAATGGATGCCCACCCAACCTGTGACAAAACTGAGAAAAAAGAAAAACGCTCAGTCCTCCTGGGGGAGGGACACACAGCCACCCTGGCTGCCCAATATGTCAGCGCCTACCACAGCCTGAGGGACACAGTGACACATGAGCACCGGCTGTAATTATAATGTAAATACTCGTTTGTAATGCATGTCATTGTATTTCAAAAAAGGAATCTGGAAATAGTAAACCTATTTTCTTTATTTGTATGTATTAAAGATCACCTTTTATTACATTTTCTTTTTCTGTACTTCATTACATCTTATTGTGATTCATAATTCTATTATTTATTTTCTGTATGTATGTATGTTTGTATGTATGTATGTATGTATGTATGTATGTATGTATGTATGTATATATGGAAGGAAAGTTAGAAATTCTTTTCTCACACCTGTTTTTCTCTCTTGCATACTCCAGAAAGATAAGGTCAAGCTAGAAGGTCAGGAGGCCATAAGGTAGTTTGATTTCACTTTGTTATTTTAACGATGAGAACCTTGGAGACAATGTCAAACGGTATGACCTACGTGCCTGTTCCCTAAAACCATGTGTAGACCTATGAACTCTGTTCTATAATGATATATGTTCTGCTTAGTTAGCCTTTAAGATAACATAGTAATGACTTTCTAGCATGTATGAATGTATGTATGTATATATAAATATATATATATATATATATATATATATATATGTATATATACATATATATATATATATATATGTATATATACATATATACGTATATATATATGTATATATATATATATATATATATATATATACCCAAAACAATAAAGGAAAAATATTTGCCTGTTTTGTAGACTTTAGAAAGGCATTTGACTCAATCTGGCACAAAGGACTATTTTATAAACTTCTACAGAGTGGTGTAGGGGGTCAAGTTTATGACATCATTAAATCAATGTTTTCTGAAAACAAATGCAGAGTTCAAATTGGCAACTCAAGAACAGAGTTCTTCACTCAGGGGCGGGGAGTGAGACAGGGCTGCAACATCTACATCAATGAGTTGGCCACAGTGTTGGAGCAGTCTGACGCCCACGGCCTAACTCTCCATGACACAGAGATCAAGTTCCTGCTCTACGCAGACGACCTGGTGCTGCTGTCGCCCACAGAGCAGGGGCTTTAGCAGAACCTGGCGCTACTAGAGCAGTACTGTCAGAAATGGGCCCTGGCAGTCAATCTGGACAAGACCAGAGTTATGGTTTTCCAGAAAAAAGCCCGATCTGTTATATATATATGTATGTGTAGAACCGTATGGGAAATAAGTGGAGAAGTCGTGGAGATAAAGCAAATAGAACTTTAATCGAGCCGCTCGGAAGCTCCACGTCAGAAATAATTCCTTCAGTGAGACTTAATGTTTACAAACATGAGTACAACTTTATAGGAAAATGACGTAACATCTTATGGCCGTTCATCCAATCAGAAGATACATGTCCGGGTCCGTTTTATGATCTGTTCTCCCCTGAAGAGGTGATGGATCCAAAGCAGATGTCCGTCTTTGATGTGCACTAGGAAGATGCGATCCCACGGTCGTCATTTACCTAATGTCAATCGCTCGTTAACAGAAACAATTCCTGCCTATCTGGAGAAACGATTAAGTCATAAACAAATTCTCAGCAGACAGCTGTAGGCTATTTCGGCACTGTGTGATCTTTCATTACTGACAGGAGTTTCTAACAAATCGACCTTGTTGACCCTTTACTTGTCCTGCTAAATCGAATCTGCTCAGTCTGTATACAAAACTACTTCTAATGCTAGTATTAATATAAAACATTATATAATAATCACAACACACTTTCTTCAACTTCCTATACAGAGTCTTCAGTCGCTCAGAGATCTCTCTACCTCCTGCAGTCGGCTGCCATACGAATCGACGGTGCCCTGAAGAGTAGCAATAGACTCTCGCGTCTCAGATTGAAACGATTTAATGGAGCTCTGTATTTTGCTCACCGCTGCGACAAGAAAGGCCAGGTCTCCGCCACTCTCTGGTGAGGGATTGCCACCCCCTGTCAGGCCTGAATCTAACTCGGGTTGAGTTGCCTCTGTCGCTGGCCCCTTCTTGCTCTTTTGTTTAGACATGTTTTTAAAACAATAATACACTTATAATATACTGCAGCTTATTGCTTAAAATAAATAAAAGAAAATAACCTGTTTGCTGGAAAAAAAAATCTAAATATCGCAGGAGCTCTCTTCACACGTCTACACCGAAACCATGCTCAACAGCGCCCCATCTAGTCTAGTAATTTAAACGTCAGGAATGAGAAGTCCCATCTGTCCCATCATTTCTGGCAATGACATTCAGTGCTTCTATGTTTTTATATTTTGCAGGATTGGAACATCACCAAACAAAAATTCCAGCAAAGAGGTTTGGTGATTTGCGGAGGGCAGGTCGGTATCTTGATTCCAGACAGCTGCGATGTGTAAGACTGCTCTCTGTGCTTAAGGCAGATGTGCACAACAGAGCATGTTGGCCACTCTGGGCCTCTGGACGTCTGTGTGAGGTCCTGACTGTCCTGATTCTCTCCTCCTCATCTGCAGGAGCCAGGATCCCTTACTCTGGACATCCTAGTGGGGGACAAGCCAGCCTGAACACCTCCTTAGACATGGGTCAATTCTGTCCTAAAATTACACTCTTCAAGTTGAGTGATACCAGGAAATCCATCCCAGGTGACCTTCGAAGTTACAGTGCTTTTCCTGTGAGGGAAAGCAAAAACTCAGGATGAGTCTCTTTTTTTTAACATGTGTCATGCTGACAGATTCAGAGGAAACAGCTGTCACACAATCCTGGTCCTGGGAGGCTGTCTTGGGTTTCATCCAGTCATTCTCAATCCCCTGGTAAGGGGCAGTGTTGTTTAGTTATGGGTTTTCGGATAGTTACACTAATAGTTAACGATTTTTGATCCTAGTTGTATTTAGTTATAGTTATTGGATTTAAGTTAGTTATCTCGTTCTTTCTTGGTTTCTTAATAATTTTTCCGTCTTCTCGTTTCTGACCACTTTTTTAAACGCGTCTCCTCCTTCAGTTTTTCAAACATCACGATAAACACTTTTTGTACAATATCTGAGAATGTATGCTATTGCTCCAGGTCCAGATCCTCTTGAGGCCCCCAAGGACCCTAACATTTTTTACATCTAATAACTGCTGATAGCTTACTTTTAGCACCATACTTACAATTTAACACTAATAGTAAACCATAGATTATCTTTCTGAATATATATCTTTCCTTTGACCCACTGAGAGCCAAGTACTGCATGCTGTTTATGTTAGAACTTGTTTTCAGATGTTGAACATCTCATTTCTCCTTCCAGCATGCATTTAAGAGTAATATGAATGGAACATAGATAGAAAAGTGTGTATGAAGCTTCCAAAAATGCTATCTAGCTTGCTATCGGAGCTAAGGATCATGGGATACTGTAAAAAATTTTTTTTTGACATTTGACAGCCTATAACGCTTTACGGGTGGCAGATATAATGTTTGTCACTATAGAACACATATATGTAACCAGATGGGCTCTTTCCAAGCATGACCTTTGAAGAACCCAGTCTGGATGCATAGATGGTACATTTATTTATTTAACATGCCAGGCCTGAAAGGGGCCCAGCATGGAAGCACTCTACCTCAGCAGAGACTTATTGAACAGCACAAGTGGTCAGCCTTATATACATTGCAGGACATGTGGGTCTGTGGCCGGAGTCTGTCACTGGGGGTTTGCCAGAGTGTTATCTTGAGGTCAGATTTCTGACCCTTGTAATGTTCATGGTAGTCTTCCTTGGTAGAGGTGTGGGATTCAAAGAACAGATGTCTTCCTTTGATATACTAGGAAAGGTCCGATCCCACGGATCTTATTTAACAACTGTCAATCGTTCATTAACAAAAACAGTTCCTGCCTATCTGGAGAAAAGATTAAGTCCACAGACTTTTAACAAACATCTGTGGGCCCTCTCTCTCTGCAGTTTGATCTTTTCTATTATTGACAGGAATGTCTAGAGGGTATGCCCTGAACAACTTACAAAATGGTTGTTGCTACCATAATACATTTACTTTGCTTGTCTGCATATTATTATTAATATAAAACATAATACAGTTTATATAAAATATTAATAACGGCTCTTCAACCTTCAACTTCACCTCCGACCTTTCCTTTCAGGTCAAAGGTGATTTTTTGATTTTTGGCTTACAGCTTTCAAAAGTCATCACAGTCATCATACATGTCATAAAGTGCCAAATATGTTCTTCTGAATAAATGCTTGAACTTTGACCCTTCCTTTAGGCTGATGATTGCTACAGAACTCAGATAGTAACTCATATGAGGTCTGTTCACAAATGTCCTCCACTGTGACCATTGACCTCTACTTAAGATCAAAGTGAGAACTAACTCATAACTCCTTTCATAGTGCACTTAGGCTCATACTTACAATGGAGCACATATAGGAACCCATGTATGTACCTGAAAATGCCCTTTCTGATGACCTTTGACCTTCCTGTCAGCTCAAATTCAAAGTCCTCTCATAAATCCTTCCAGAAAAAAGCTATAAAGCTGCTTTGAAGCTACAATTATTTAAAAGGCATTTAACATGCTGAACTGCTTACATTCATTAGATACTATTTGAATTGGTCTTAAAACATCCTTTTTCTAATTTGTAGCAGTTCCTGTCCCCCTGTACATCTATTGAGCTTCTGCTCACAATTTCTTACCGGTGGCTTCACAAACACAGTTTAGTACTTGTCTCTGACTATCAGATTTTATATGAGGTAGAGAACTCCGAGACTAGTGCTAACCGAGGTCGGTGAAACTGAGTTTACATCTCTGGCCAGTGATCATCACACTATTTCTGCAAGTCCTGTAGTCTGAACTACATATGTAGCCTGCTTGTATCTGAAACGTTGTTGTACTTGAAATAACTCCACATTATAACACATATTTCACTCCCCACGTACTTCTTTGTACCGAGATTATTTTAAACAGGATTGACCCACCAGCAGCTGGTGCTGTGAAGACAGTCCTCCCTCCACACTCTGATCTACAGTGCACCACCATTCAATATAGTATAGATATAGATATCCATTTTCATTTTATTTTGTAGATTAGACAGAGAAGGGAAAGAAATGTAATGATTGTATGTTGATGCTTTCATCTTCGCCAGAGAAGGACTGGTGCTTCTATTTCTAGTGCTTTCACAAAAGGCCCTCTCTTCCTGGCCTGCTCTGCTCAGGCCTGACCGACGCGTGACAGGACACTTTCGCTGGAGTTCGCTTCACGTCGGTTGTACATCTTGATCATGAGCTTCTGCTGCACCTTGATCTGCTCACGGTGCACCTCCTGCTCTGCATCCTTGTGGACCTGGTCGATTGTCTTAGGACCCTGGTCACCCCTCCTGGGCACCCAGTTATCCTGAAGAAGAGGAGAAAGAGTCAGTGACCATGGTAGAGAGAGAGAACGAGAGGCAGACAGGGATTGGGGGGCTGGGAAGCTGAAAGCAAGGAAGGTTTCTATTCTCCCAACACTCATGACTTACTCTTCTCAGGTCCAAGACGTCCTGCAGCATGAAGCGGATTCAAGAGGAGGTCTTCCTTTCTTTGATGATCTGCTCCATCTGGCTGAAGTACTGGTCCATGCGGGGCTGGTGAAAAGGTCGATTAGAAAACTGAGCAGACAGCAGGTACAAAAGTAACTTTATACCACCAAGTGAAGCAGCATTCCTTCAAGAAGGCGTCTGCAGATGCTCAGAAACACTTATTCAGACCACTGTCAATAGGCCTCATCACGTTGCTGGATGTTTAGCCAGGGCTCAGTCTGGCACGACGGCCGGAACTGCCTTACCTTGGCGGTTTCCAAGTCCAGGTCTTTGCCGATAGTGGAGAGGAGTAGGCACAGGCACTCCAGGGACTCTTCGTGATTCTTCAACAGCTTGACGATGCAATTGTGCATGGTGGTCTTTATCAGCATCTTCACCTTGAACAGCTCCCCAATGAACCTGATGTTGCCTAGTGAGCGCTGCTGGGCCTTGCACTTGGCCTCCTGCAGCTCGTCACGTAGACGCTGCCACTCCTCACCCTGCGCACACACGGCACTTAATTACATACTATCATAACAGAGGCATGATTCTACAAGCATTTTCAAGCACTGGAAATCAGTTTTTTTTTTTCAGACTTTTTCCAGACATCCAGACTAGCGTACAAACCCTGTTTATATTTAAAATAAATACTTGGGTTGTCAGTCGATTCAAATTACAATAAGTGTTACAGTCTTTAAGTGGTTGTGCCACACAGTTATACTTTAATAAATACTAGTCATTGATAATACAGTAGAACAATGCTGAATGGGAAAGGAGAAAAATATATAAATGAATATTAAATAAAAAACACTAAATCATTATAATTAACACTATACAAGCGCAGGGCTGCTCAGTTTGACTGATTTAATGTTAATTACTCTGGGTTCCTGAATACTCTGTGCAGACCCGTTCTTTACTTTTACTAAATATATGTATCAAATATGCCTAAGAAGCGTTTTAGCTGTCACGATCTCTACCTCACCTACAGTCTACAGTCTTTCATGTGCTTGAAAAACACACGCATTGTATAGCATTACAGGTGTAGTCAGATTGAGTGATTAAACACTTGTTTCTTTAGTTTTGATTGTGCTGTGGACGCCTTCAGAAAACAAAGTGCTTTGATCTTATTTATACCAATCATTTGAATGTTTTATGTTCATATTTAAATGTAAATACTACTTATGCTAGTTTTATTTGATTGTTTGCCTTTCATTATACCACAGCATTTAAAGAGCTATCGGCTGTTGTAGGTGGTTCAAAAACTCTGTGATTCTACTGTTAACCGTATATCACTATTATGACATTTTTGTTTTTTAAATCAGCTCGATTAAATAGAAAAAATGTTGATCGTCAATTCAATTAGTTGATTCATAGACCCGATTAATTGATTAATCGAGGCAGCCCTAAAAATACGTTCAAATGTTCCTACCACCAAGGATGCATCCAGCAACTTCTGCTTCTTCTCCAAGACCTCGTCTCCATCCTCCTCCGTCTCAAACTCCTTCTGGCAGCGGTTCAAAAGCAGAGAGCGGAAAGGCACCGTCTCTCCCGGCTTGTCAACGGCTGGGACTTTGAGCTACAGAAAGGGGAGCAGGAACAACATAAACCCTAAGCAAGATGGTGTGCTAGGCTGGCTTCCAGCTTTAATAGGTATCGGAGTGAAAACTCTTGATATGCGCATCACAAGACAGGCATCTGCTAGTCCATTCAAAACTGAACTCCCACAAATTACAATTCCAGAGCTAAACAAATCTGATCCATGTATTATTATTATTATTATTATTATTATTATTATTATTATTATTATTATTATTATTATTATTATTATTATTTATTTCCTAGCAGATGTCCTTGTCCAATATAAGAGCAATACAAAGAGCAATAATACAGAGCAGTTCAAGTCGTAATACATTTTACAAGTTCAAATTTACACAAATAGCATCTTCACAATCCTCTACCATTCCCTCCCTCCCTCTTTCACTTCACTCTCCCCGTCACCCTCCTTCTCTCACCCTCAGAAGGCACTGG
Source organism: Amia ocellicauda (assembly GCF_036373705.1). Taxonomy (NCBI): domain Eukaryota; kingdom Metazoa; phylum Chordata; class Actinopteri; order Amiiformes; family Amiidae; genus Amia; species Amia ocellicauda. Next base: position 89,415 of record NW_027102744.1, on the reverse strand, counting down.
CACATATTGGCGTATGAGGCGGAGAAGTTGGGTTCGGAGACGGCCTTCTCGAAGATGAGCTCCAATGACACCCTGGAGTCGCTGCTCCGTGTCGATGGTCAGCTCGTTCACTTGACGCATCCACGGCTGGAACATCTGTGGGGTCAGCTTGTTCAGAATACCACTCACCCTGCGGAAGAGCTCCTGTTGAAGGGGAAAGGGGGGAGGAGGGAAGGAAGGAAAAAGAGTTAGTTCTGCAAACCTCGGCCAAGTCCGTGTTTTTATTTGTTCTGGAGAGGTGGGTGCATGTGAGCGTACTCAGCCCCTCAGTTCATCTTCTCCATCAGTAGAGGTCAGTGGCCCAGACACCAATGCACTACAAATAGATCATCAGTGGGGCTCCAATTTTACCCACAATCCCCTTTACTAGACTAGCAAATTATTATTCCCACCCCCCCAAACATGAACCGTGTCCTCTGCTCCTACATACCTGGGTCTTAATGACCTCGGGGTCATCACCCACTGTGGGAGCCTTCTTAATTGTAGGCAGGTAACACACATACAGTCATCTAAATAACAATCGCAATTAGACAGCAGTTGACAAAAAGTACAAATGAGACAAATGTCCAAGATCAGCATTAAACAGATCCATCAGAACAATGCAGGTAACCATCTCAATCAGAAGGATTTATATATAAAAACATGAAAATAAAACTCTAGGGTCTCCTAGACAAGCAGGGGGCTGCATACCTTAGCCAGGACCACATCGCTAATGCGGAGTTTCTGCAGCCTGTCACAGATGAACTCTAAGTCCAGCAGGAACTGACGCTCATTTTTCTCCTTCTCATCAGGGACATAATTACACCTGCAACATAATTTGAAAGCAACAACATTTCCACAGGAGTCTTGGTTGTGCCGAGGATTACGAAATAATGAAAGCAATACATTTTAGACGTCGGCTCAAAATCCCTACCATTCGGCGTTGAAATGACCCAGGTTTATTTTGTATTTATACCATATCCAGTTCACCATATTCACATCCTCTCATACAGTAATCAATAAACGAGAATAATGGTTCAATTTGTAGCTACACACCTATGCTTAGGAGCAATTCACACGATCTTGTACTGGTGAAGAACATTATTATTCACAATATGTCATTTAAAAAAATGTAGGCTATACATACCCTGCTGCAATGAAAAGAAAAAGATAGATTAATGAAACGGCCTACCTGAATCTTGCGGAGTCTTCAAGACAAAACTTGAAGTTTGCAATCGCTGCCATGCTTTTGAATTCAATACAACCAAAAGGCTCTCGGGAACACTGAAATTACTCAGAGGTAAAATCAATCAACCGTACGACTCCGTCTCCAAACACACTATCAGCTCTAATTAGGCAATATCCACAGAGCAAACAGAATCGAATTCCAGCAACTGTTACGTATGCAACTGACAACAACTGACGTCATACCCAACACATATCAGAACAACATAATACAGTTCAGAAACGAGAGGCCACTCGACCCATCAGCTCGTTTGGTGTCCATTAATAACTAAATGATCCAAGGATCACATCCAGTCTATTTCTGAATGTTCCCAAATTGTGGCTTCAACCACATCGCTGGGGAGTCTGTTCCAGATTGTAATAACTCTCTGTGTGAACAAGTGTCTCCTGTTTTCTGTCTTGAATGGCTTGAAGCCCAATTTCCATTTGTGTCCAAACACACTGAATCGAGTCACTCAATCGGTTCGCATCGCCCCACAAAAGAATCAGTCCCTCAGCCAGGCTCACACTGCGCACTTTTACAACCCGACCCGAGTCTGAGAGGCGGGCAGCGTGGCTTTCCCTGGATGCTGTCTTTTGCTGGTGAAGAGTCGCACTACTGATCATTAAGGATCAACATTTGATCTGCATGGCTTATCACATCAGCGCCAACACAACAAGCAACGAGCAGCACAAGTGTCCCTCAGTCCAAGTCCACAACACACACGAGTGGCCTGTAACTCCCGATCAACAGCAGAGCTAGTAGGCTGGCACCCCCTCCTGTAAAATGAGCGGAACAACCCTATTCATCAATACAAGGCTGTAAGTCTAGAGAGAGGGCCTACCTTACATGTGTTTTCCTCTGGATTTTCAGGAAGCCAAGTCTTTGATGATGTCACCAAAACCCAGGTGGTGCTTTAAGGGCTTCAGAGTGAGCGCTCAGTCTGTCAGCCCCACTGTAGAGGCGCCCTGTTCTGCACAGGCCGGGTTACACACAGAGCGACCTGCACAGCCACGCAACTGGGAAAGTGACATATATGCGCAATGCAATGTCCACCTTCGGGCCACAGATTGCAGCTTCTTTCACGCAGTGACTGAAGCAAGGCGCTTGCAGTTTTGATATATCCCTTGAAATGAGACATTGCGTCTGTGAAATCCTCTTAGATCAGCGCAGTGTTTCCTCTGAAGCAACAGCACAGGATCGGGGTTCTTGAGATGAGAGCTGATGTCCGTCCTGTTTCCAAACTTCGCTATTACTTTCCCCCGCTTTGTCTTTACAGTAATTGAACCCGTGAAAGGCTCTCTGGATTGTCAGTCTGCTTAGTCCCACCTTCAAGCAGAGAAACCAACTCTGATAGGACAGAACTGCGCCGGTAATCCCATGCATTAAATAGGGCCTGATTGTAGCGCCGTCTCCTGGTCAAGGGTGGACAGTGGTCAGCAGGCACCAACACCAGCCTAGGCACCCACACCGGGCCGCAGACCTCTGCAGGGCCCCAGGGTCCAAAGCAGGGGCCCACACTTCCCCACATCACCCCCTCCACACTCTGTGATCTGGTATATCTACCGCACAGTGCACAATTCATTGAATTGCTGGTAAATTAAATACATTGTGAGCATAAGCGACATATATGTGAACCTTTTCTTGTCCCAAGAGTAGCACTGTTATCATTTCCGTTGCACAGAGCACAAGCATTTCCAAATCTTTTTCAAATATTTAACATAACAACATAAGAAAGTTTACAAACGAGAGGAGGTCATTTGCCACATCGTGCTCGTTTGGTGTCCATTAATAACTAAGTGATCCAAGGATCCTATCCAGTCTGATTTTAATTGTTCCCAAATTTTCAGCTTCAACCACATCACTGGGGAGTAGTGTTTCCAGCCCGGGGACCCGTGGTACCGAAAACCCGGGCAACCCGGACGATTTGTCAATCTCACAAGCCCGGGTTTGGCATGGGTATAAAACCGGGGCTGAGAAACAAACCAACAAAAATCATACTTGCGTGCACAGAGCCTCAGTGAGCTCTTGTGTTTTTTCATTCGGTGAGAAGATTGATGTTCATTCCGTAACCTACAATATAATTGAGCACTGTTGCAAAATACGAGGAGTTCAAAAAAAATGTTCTGATCCAAGCTCGGTTTGGTTCTACTTCCTACAAATGCAAAAAGTATGCAAACAACGTATTGCAAACAGCTGGGGGCTCTACAAGGTCACTTCAGTTCATACAAATGATCAATACATAATAACTCTGTGAATGAACTGAGTTCGTGTTTAATTTTAGCTTCACATAAAATACAGACACAAAAATGACATGTATTATTTTACTTATTTAGAATAACATTGATGATATGGCCAGGTTGTAGTTTAATGATTAAAATAAGGGGGAAAACTAAGATCCGAGGAGTTCAAGCATACGTTTGATGTGTCTAACAGTGTGTTTTTTATTTATTTAATTTTGTTTCCATTTTGATTATTTATTCAATTTATATGCCTATGAGATAATCTGGCTTCAATCACAGATGCCCCGGGGACCCAGGGTTTATGAAATTTAAACTCCAAAAACCCTGGCCTGGAATTTTCCCCCGATTTTGGAAACCCTACTGGGGAGTTTGTTCCAGATTGTGACAACTCTATGTGTGAAGAAGTGTCTCCTGTTTTCCGTCTTGAATGCTTTGAAGCCCAATTTCTTTTTGTGTCTCTGCTGATCTGGAAAAGCTCCTCTGGTTTGATGTGGTCGATGCCTTTCATGATTTTGAAGACTTGAATCAAGTCCCCATGTAGTCTCCTCTGTTCCAGGGTGAAAAGGTTCAGTTCCTCAGTCTCTCAGTAGGACATCTCAGTAGGACATCAGCTCTAACTAGTGCATCGTACAGTCTGAACATCACTGCCCTTGATTTAAAAGCAATGGCCCTAACACTGATCCCTGTGGATCTCCACTAACAACCTCACTCCAGATAGAAGCAACTCCTCTAATCGACACCCTCTGTTTCCTCTACATCAACCAGTTCATAATCTACTACTTACATTACCCTGAATGCCTACAGCTTCCAATTTGAGGATCAGTCTTTGGTGTGGAACCTTATCAGAAGCTTTTTGAAAATGTACGTATATCATATCATGTGTTTTCACATGATCTACAGCTGCAGTTGCATGTTCAAAAAACTCTAATACATTTGTAAGACATGATCTGCCTCGTCTAAACCCATGTTGACTATCTCCAAGAATATGGTTTTCATTAAAATGCTCCTCTATTTCTGTCTAATCATTTTTTCCAACATTTTACAAGTAATGCAGGTGAGACTGATTGGTCTGTAATTTCCTGGCTCAGTTTTGTCCCCTTTCTTGTGGATTGGTATGACATTTGCTATCTTCCAGTCAGTTGGCACATCCCCTGTTCTAAGTGTCTTTTGGAATATTTGAGTTAGCGGCCTGTAAATAATTTCCCACATTTCTTTAAGTACTGTTGGAAATATACCATCTGGCCTAGGTGATTTGTTTGTTTTTAATTCTGCTAGTCCCTGTAGTACCTCCACCTCATTTTTCCTGATCTCTCTTAGGGTTTGACTGGACTGGTTATTATCCTGTGGCATGTTATCTGTTTTTTCTTTTGTAAAAACCTCTAAAATACTCATTTAGAACATTTACCATATCTTGTTCATTTTCCAAAATACTTCAATTTTTGCCCTCTATCTGTTTCACTTCATCCTTTATTGACCTCTTGCTGTTGTAGTATTGAAAAAAGCTCTTTGCATTAGTTATAGAGCTATGTTTCTTTCTATTTCCCTCTTTGCTTTCCTGATCCCTTTCTTAAGATCTATTTGCAGTTCAACATATTCTTTGTATTTTGTTTAGTCTCTATCCCTTTTGTATGCGCTATACCACATTTTCTCTCTCTTCAAATTTTTTTGCATACTTCCATTAAACCATTTTGGCCAATGTTTTTTGGTCCTCAATTTGCTAAGTTTTGGTATAAATTTCTCCTGAGCCTCAAGTAGTATATTCTTAAATATACCCATCCATTTTCAACTGAATCTGATCCAGTGTGCTCCAGTCTACCTCTTCCAAGTGTCGCCAAAATTGTAGACCATTGCTTTAGACTTGGGCCTTGTTTCTAGAAAGAATGCCTCAAAGATGACCATATTGTGATCACAGTTTGCTATTGATTCTATAACTAATGTCCCTCTGACTCTATCAAACATCTCGGTTATTTGAAGGGAAATCTGTCAAGGTCACTGTTAAGGTACAACGCTTCAGTTGAAGCAGCCCTTCGGATCCCAGTGAATCGGGCAGTCAGGTCAGTCAGCATTTCAGCTACAGGGGAGACTTTTCAGCAGGAGACGAGCGCTCGGGAAGAAAAATGCACAGACACAGAAGTAGTCTGTTCGTTTATCTTCAGTTTATTGAAAGTTTCACACAGCCTTTATACAGTCTAACAAACATCTTCAGTGATAGTTACGGGGCAGTCCCGATATGTAGTTACACACCATAATAGTACTGATTTTGCAGTGTTCCCACAAGCAGGTGCACATGTCATGCCTCGTGGGAATGTTATTGTCCGAGGATGTGTGTAACCCATAATATATTTGTGTTTCGGGAAGGGGAAAATGTAGCACATACTGTACGAACAACATGTTTTGTGTCTGCCACAGCTGCTTGGATTACAAGCAGTTCTGCAAGCTATTTCAGCAGTGTGCATAAGACATAGATAATAAGTAAAGTTATGAATAACTCACAGTTCCTAACTAGTAACTTACTGGAAAGTTTCCTATATTTTCTAACAGTTATACAGTGGGTATATACAATACATAGGAGGCAATTTTACCCCAACAGTCACCGTTGACAATTGGAAACAGCTCCTCAGTGGAATATGCCAGTAATGAGGACATAAGTGTACAAACATAAAGAAAGTCCTGCTATTACAAACTGCCAGCAAATGCATGTAATGCATTACTCATCTATTCAAAATACCTAGTTTACTGCATTACTATGATTATTATTATCCAATATAGAAATATATTAACACATTAGTCTCAGTAACGTGCATTTTTCACCTTTAATTTTGTGTAATTTCCAGGAAAATAGTGTTGATACATTTTGAATAGTCAGTGAAACATATCAATTTTCAAAGACTTCATGTCCCTCTTAACAGCCCTAGCAAACAATGCATTTACAGCATATTAATAAATAAAGAATACTTTAAGGGGGATAGTGTAAAACATCCATAGGAACAGCAGAGAAACTGTAAGTTAAACATGAACCTGAGATATTTCCACAATGTTTCTGGGTTCAAAAATAGGATCACCAAATAAATAAGCAAGTAAATCTTAAAGTACAGCTATAGATAATTCATTTTTGTAAGGATATTATACATTATTGACAATGTTTTCTGTATCAGTTGTTAAAACCCCTAAAAAGAGCACATTATAAATGGTCAATGTGATTTATTTCCAGCACACAATCCCCAAAGAAATGACAGGAATTAAGGACTGTGTTGTGGAAATACCATTTTAACTTGTATAAAAGGAAAGCTTTAAAGTTAATCTCTACTTTCTTTGGGTCTCAAATATTTAATTCTTAATTCCCCTAACTGGTCTTGGTTTGTATCGTTGAAATGCAATTTGATCACAGAATTTATCTATTTAACATGTCAAACAGTAGGTGGCAGAGTTTACATTACATTATTTGTCATTTAGCAGACGCTCTTATCCAGGGCGACTTACATTTGTACCCATTTATTATTATTATTATTATTAATATTTTTATTTCTTGGCAGACGCCCTTATCCAGGGCGACTTACAACATAACTGCAAAAATACAGTGAAGTACAATCAATCAATCAATCAATCAATCAATTTTTATTTGTATAGCGCCCTTCGCAGGGTAGCCACAGAGTGCTTTACAGACTGGTAAACATACAACAAACGTACAGCAAAATAAAAAACATAAATACAATAAAATCAAATATAGACCTGTAAACATTTTACATGATCTAGAATAAAGTGAGTGAACATTTAAGTAAATAAAGCATTTAGGAACGGAGGAGAGAAAAACAAGAAAACTCCTAAGAATGGCATGTAGGAGAAAATGAATCTCTGGGGGTCCACGGCCTAGGGCCTAGGCCTAATGGTTGCCTCCCCTCCAGGCAGTATACTTATTACAGCAGCAAGGAGATCAGAAAGTTCTTTATCGGTGCTGCTGGCTGTGGTCTTCCCTGTGGAGGAGGCCTCTCGCTGGCCATCGGGGGTGGAGGGTTTGGACCATCAACAGGCTTTGGGTTGCGATGGCTCATCAAACCTTGGGTGTGGATGCCCCGTTGACCCTCCATTGTGAGGTGCTTCTGGGATGGGTTGTGCCTCATCAGACAGGTAGGGAGGTGCCAGTCCCTTTAGTGCTTTACATGTTAATAAGAGCACTTTAAAGTCTATCCTGTAGTGCACGGGCAGCCAGTGAAGAGAAGCCAATACTGGAGTGATGTGTTCATGTTTTTATGTTTTTGTTAGGATTCTTGCAGCAGCATTTTGGACTGAAGTGCACAAATAGCTCTGTTTGTGCTGCCTGACAGAATGGCATTACAGTAGTCCAATCTAGATGTAACAAATGCGTGTATCAATTTCTCAGTGTCCTGTAACGAGAGGAATTGTCTTAGTCTAGCAATGTTTCTAAGCTGGAGGAAGGAAGATCTCGACACATTCTGAATGTGTGATTCAAAAGATAGATTATGATCACAGATGACACCCAGGTTTCATGCCATCCCCTTAGGGGAGAAATTAAAGTTATCATTACTCAGTTTTGTTAGTGAATGATGAACAGTTCGATTTTTGTCTCCTAAAATTATGACTTCTGTTTTGTCAGAATTAAGCATAAGAATTTTTTTTGTCATCCATGTTTTAATCTCAGACAGACAGCAGATTCATTTTTCTAGGTCTATGGTGTTGTTAGGATTTACTGACAGATATAATTGTGTGTCGTCTGCGTAACTGTGAAAGTTAATATTATGTCGTCGAATGATATCACCTAAAGGGAGCATGTACAATGAAAAAAGTACAGGTCCGAGGACTGAGCCCTGTGGGACTCCGTACTTAACCTCAGTTAAATTTGAGTGGTTCTCGTTAATCTGTGCATATTGGAGTCTGTTTGACAGATATGATTTAAACCATGAAAGCACATTGCGAGATAGGCCAATACGGTTTTCTAAGCGGTGTATCAAGATTTTGTGGTCGATTGTGTCAAAAGCCGCACTTAAGTCTAATAAAATAATAACACTGGTGTGCCCTACATTGGAGGACTGAAACACGTCATTCAATACTTTTAACAGGGCCGTTTCTGTACTCAGGCCGGAACGGAAGCCTGATTGAAATTCTTCATAAAGGTGATTATCGGTTAAAAAAGCTTGCAGTTGGTTTGCAACTACTTTCTCTAGAACCTTAGAAAGGAAGGGAAGGTTTGAGATAGGTCGATAGTGTTTAAGTTGGTTAGGGTCGACACTGGGTTTCTTAAGAAGTGGTTTAATTACAGCTATTTTAAATGATTCAGGAACAGATCCTGAGAATAAAGAGACATTGATAATATTGTGTATTCTGTGAATAATTCATGGCAGAGATTGTTTTAGCAGTTTAGTGCGTATAGGGTCTAGTGCGCAGGTTGTTGTTTTCATTTTAGTAATTAAGGAGACCAATTCCTGGTGATTTACTACGTTAAACGAGTCCAAGGTAGGCAGGGGCTGTGAAGGACTGCATGTGTCAGCTATAAAATCTGTGTATGTTTCCTGTTCTATCTGTTTTCTAATGCTGTTAACTTTGCTATTGAAATGATCCACGAAGTCACTACAGGTGAAATTGGGGGGGATGACCTCTGAAGGCTTTACCTTCTGGTTAGTAAGTGTCGCTATTGTATTAAAAAGAAAACGCGGGTTGTTCGTCGAACCACGGTGAGTGTTTTGTTGGTTTTTATTTGTCGTGTCCTTAATGGGGCTACTAAAGCAGTGCTTAGTGTATTGTTGAAATTATTTAATAATTCATCTGCAGATCCTTCTTTTGATAAAGCTAGCATTTGGCAAGAGGATAGTGATTTTATAAATAGCAGTGGGATTTAGGCAGCGAGTTTCTATGTTCCTTTCCGTGTGTCTAATTCTACTCCTCCTACAAGGCAATCAATCATTACAAATTAAATTTAGCTAAAACAGCAATTCAAAATAATACATTTTACAAATTTCAATTTACAATTTACACAAGTACAGTAAGTGACTTCCTACATCCTTGACAGTGAAAGCTAAGTGCTGTCAAGATGTAGGGTCACAGTCAAGGGCTACGGGAAAGGGAGCAAGGAGTAAAACAATCAAGAACGCGAGAAGCATAATAAAACTGTGAAGTGCTATCTAGCAGGGATAGAGGACTAATATTACAAGTGCTGTCGGAAGAGATGCGTCTTGAGTAAGTGCCGGAATGAGGTCAAGGACTCTGCTGTTTTGACTTCGGTGGGCAGGTCGTTCCACCATTTAGGTGCCAGGGATGAGAAGGAGCGGTTCTGGAGGAGGCAGAGTTGGTCTATACAACTGGGTATTTTACTGGAGCAATCTAAGTGAAGTACCTTGCTCAAGGGTACAACAGCACTGCCCCACCTGGGATTTGAACCCAAAACCCACAATATGAGTCCAGAGCCCTAAGCACTACTCCACAGTGTTGCATTAATCACAGACTGTACCAAGGCTCCATGTGATTCTTTATTGCACTTATACTGTTATTATTGTTTATTTGATTTAATTTTAATTATTCACTGATTGAGTCATGTTCTCAAATTGTTTGTTTTCATTGATTGTATTCACTGATTGATTGACTTTTATTGATATTCACTATTATTGAACAGGCAGAAGCTTTGATCCCCGATGCGGCGCACCTGTATCACTGAGCAGCGGCCGCCTTCCCTCACGGCCACTACACCTGTGGACACTCAGCTGGAGATAAAGGCTGCCCTGCCAGAACAAAGGGGCACGGCGGAGCACCAGCAGGGACAGTGACTGCGGGACGGGTTACAGAGGAGAGGATATCGGCTGTGAGGGTGCCAGCCGGTAGGCACTAACTCCTCGCAGGGTCGGAGCGGGTCCCTGCAGATCGGGAGCTGCCTGGAGAAACATTAGCCGCTGGACGCAGTGACTCGACAGCGACAAGAGGATCTAAGGAACTATTACTGGCCAGAGACATTGACTTGGCTTCTACAAGACTGTATTCCTGGACTTGCCTTCTTGGTTCTGCGGTTTCCAGCTTCTCGGCGATAGACGGCACTTTGGGGCTCCGGACCAGCAGCCGGAGGGAGAAGCACATAGCGGACGGGTGAGAGGGACGCACTCAATATCCCTGTGAGCTTGTGATCGCAGCACTTGCCAGTGAGCGAGCGTGTCCTCCTCCTGAGACTGCTCTTTGTCCTGGATTGGGGCTGCTTGTGCGGACGAGCTGCTCGTTTGTGAGGATCTCTAGCCTGGGACGGAACCGGAGGCCGAGCCGGGTTGGGACTGTGTAATTGAGACCATTCTCTCGCCATTCTCCATCGTTTCATACATACGTTTTTTGATTGTGAATATAGGGGGTATTGTCTGGGCTTAGTTTTATTTGGGAATTTAGTATAGTTTATTATATTTTCAGCTTTTGTATAGGTTTCTGTATTTTTATTTTTGCCCAGGTGATTAAAGGCAATTTTAATTGTAAAAAAAACATCGAGGGAACGGTGCCCTGCTAGTTGCCCCTGTTGTATTGTACATGGTGAATTTTATTTAATGGACTAGAATAAGACCTTTCTTATTTACTGGTGGCGTCTGTCCTGGGACCTTACCTGCAGGGGGAAATAAGTGAGTGTAACTCAGTTGGGATGGCATAGCGAGACTTCATGCGACCCAGTCAGAGGTGATTCTAGGGTATGTGGGGGCCCCAGGCAAAATAAATCCTGATGGTGAAGCCAGGGAGAGCATGGTGGGGTTTCCCATTTGCGACACCCCTGGACCCACTGTTCACTGCCACTCGTGACAATTTTCAGGTTTTTCTGAATGCTTAAACACTAACAGTGATTCTTGAAGTACTATCTCTGAAATAATTAACACTTTTAGGCAATGTATTTAACAAGTGAGCAATGGGTTCAATCAAATATGAGCTGTTATACTGTTGCAGGTATAATTGGGATATTTTGAGATGGAAACCGGTAAGTGCTGTAGTCTTACTGGTACAGTAATATGTACTGTACTTTCATAATGAGAAGGATCTCTCACTACAGTTTCTCAGTCGTTTATACACTGTGACCGAAAGCATGCACAGAGTGATCCGAGGTTCAAGCTAACATCCCAGAACCACTTCTGCAGGACTATGCACACCTTCACCTTGCTTCAACTCAATTGGTGAGTCCAGTTCACTCATGTTGCAAAACATTACTCGCAACTCTCAATGTGTTGGCACAATTGTCATTGAGAAAACACCTGTACCTTTTGTGCAATACATGAGTCATCAGACAAAACTCAAAGTGCTAATGTACTACAACACACTTCACGTCTGCAAACCCATCCATCCATTTTCAAAACACACAATTCCTGTGAGGGTCGCGGGGCAGCCAGAGCCGATCCCGGCAGTGATAGGGCACAAGGCAGGAATACAACCAGGACAGGATGCCAGGCCATCGCTGGGCAACATATACACAGCAATTTAACATAACCTAAACTGCATGTCTTTGGACAGTGGGAGGAAACTGCAGAGCCTGGAGAAAACCCACACGGACACGGGGAGAACATGTAAACTCCAAACAGACTAGATCCCATGACCCATGGAGTTGTGAGGTAGCAGCACTAACCACCGCACCACCCTGTGCAAACCCAATTAACCAAATTGTTCACTCAGTTGTCCTCGTTCTCTCAAGTATATAAAAAGGTCACACGAGGACTCATGATTGTACAAGAAAAATGGAGCCACAAAGAGCAGAAAGGGGAAGAGGGAGGGGAAGACACAGAGGACGATGAAGGCGACGGAATATATTGAATGAAATAAGAGCCACACTGGTTGATAGTGTAATCAACCATGGGATGAGTATGCGAAAAGCTGGGCAGTGAGTGCAGCCCAATTTGAGCCTCTTTACTGTGGCTGGAATCATCAGGACATTCAGGACTACGAACCGGTGAGTGGGTATAAATTTACCATGCACAATATTTGGATTTCATATATCAACAAGAGTACTGCAAGTCTGTACATCACATTGTATTGTTTGCATACAGGGCTGAGAAGACCAGCTGCTGGTGGGAGAAACGAGGCTGAAATAGTCAACATGGTGTTGGCAAAAAATGCGATTAGACTCAGAGAAATCCAAACGTGTATAATAGAGGACAATGGGATGTTTCAGAACATAGACCATGTTTCAATATCCACTATTGATCGTTTGCTGAGAAGGCACAGGATGAGCATGAAGCAAATATATCGTGTACCATTTGAGAGGAACTCTGATCGTGTGAAAGAGATGTGCTACTTTTACATGCAAGTGAGTATGAAACTGTTTCCAGTACTATTGTGCACTTGGAAGAGACAGAGGTCCAGGAAGTGCAGTAATGCACCATGTTCTAATCACTGTTCCTACATGGTCAGAGAATACTCAAGCTTGATGCCAGCGATGACCACATTGAGTTCATCTATGTGGACGAGGTAGGATTCAAGAGGCAGTGCTGGGGAAGGAACATCATTGGCCAGCGAGCAGGTCCCTGGCCAAAGGGGTGGAAACATAACCATGTGGGCTGCTATCAGTCATTGCATTTTTATGCTTGTTATATATAAATACATTGATAATTTTTGGGTAGGCAGGATCATCCATGCATCCATCCATTTTCAAAACCACTTAGGGTCGCAGGGAAGCTGGAGCTGATCCTAGCACACATAGGGTGCAAGGCAGGAACACACCCAGGGCAGGATGCCAGGCCAGCACTGGGCAACACACACATACAGGGCAATTTAGTATGGCCAATTAAGCTAACCCACATGTCGTTGGACGGTGGGAGGAAACCCACATGTACCCGGGGAAAACATGCAAACTCCATACAGACAGGCAACCCAAGCTGGGTCTTGAACCTGGGACCCCTAGAGCTGTAAGGCAACACACCACTGTGCCACGCCTGGCCAGGATCAAACATTGTATAATATAAAGTTCTTTACTGTCTGTGTTGATGGATTCTTTTTGTTTTCCTACATGAATCTTCCATTTTGAGGAGAGAGTTTTATTTTTCTAAACACAGTGTATTCTTAATGCTCAGTGTGAGAAACAGATATGATGTATGTGTGTGTGATTCTGACCCAATTCTTTGATTTTGAGGGCTGTGTATATAGTTTTTAGGCCAGAATTTTCCCCTCTGTGTGTTTAGCAGATGTGACTTTTTATTATGGGCATTGTGTTAACAGTTTAGGAGTATTGTGGTATAATAGTGTGTATGCAATTGGGAAAAACTATAAAACCATTCAAATGTTTTTAGAGGACTGCAAGAAAACCAGTATCTGGTCGACTGTTCACCCCAGAGCAGGAGACGCACATTGTAAATATAAAATAACTGCATCACACTCAGAGAACTGCAGGACCACATAATGGCAGATAACACACATTCCACAACATCAACAGAGTGAGTCTCTCTGCACTCTCTCGTCTACTGAAACTTAATAGAATTGGGATGAAGCAGCTATACAGAGTTCCTTTTGAACAAAACTCAGACCGTGTAAAACAACTGAGATATGAATATCTGCACGTAAGATATACTATCCTATCATTGGTACTGGATCTGGAAGTGCATGGTGCTACATCATATTGACTGATCCCTGTCTTTTCATACTGTGCTACATTGTTTTGTCATGGAGCTAGAAGCAGATTCAGTGCATCGTGAGCTAATATATGTGGACGAGGCAGGTTTCAACCTTGCAAAAACAAGCGGCCACGGCAGAAATATCATCGGACACCGTGCAATCATCAACATCCCAGGACAATGTGGTGGCAACGTAACAATGTGTGCGGTCCTTCACCATCATGCAATCCTTGGCCCATACAACACTGCACACATCATCACATTTCTGGACACCCTCCACAAACAGACTAATCCCTAATGACTGGGTGCCAGAACAGCCCAGGTACGTTATCATCTGGGACAATGTTAGTTTCCACCGGGCTGCTGTGGTCCGCAATTGGTTCACAGGTCACCCACTTTTCATCACACTCAATCGCCCCCATAATCTGCGTTCTTGAATCCTATTGAAGAATTCTTCTCTGTATGACGTTGGAAGGTGTATGATCGCCAGCCCCACCAACGCATACCCCTTCTACAGGCAATGGAGGAGGCTTGTGGAGACCTCGATCAGGGGTCATGCCAGGCCTGGATATGGCACTCCAAGTGATACTTTCCATGCTGCCTGGCTCAAGACAACATCGCATGTGATGTGGATGAAGTCTTATGGCCAGACCCACAAAGAAGGTGAGATGTAGACTAATTTTTTCTGTTCTTTTTCCTAGCACAAATGTCTTTTCTTCTACTGCATTTTTGTTGTTTGAGGAGTGTTAGAACATTGAGAGAAAGAAAAAAAAACATTCCCCTTATTTGTATTGATAATGGGTTACAGTGAGGGAAAAAAGTATTTGATTCCCTGCTGATTTTGTACGTTTAAGAGAGTGCTCCCTTTAAGAGAGTGCTCCTAACCTCAGCTCATTACCTGTATTAAAGACACCTGGGAGCCAGAAATCTTGCTGATTGATAGGGGATCAAATACTTATTTCCCTCATTAACATGCAAATCAATTTATAACTTTTTGAAATGCGTTTTTCTGGATTTTTTTGTTGTTATTCTGTCTCTCACTGTTAAAATACACCTACCATTAAAATTATAGACTGATCATTTTTTTGTCAGTGGGCAAACGTACAAAATCAGCAGGGGATCAAATACTTTTTTCCCCTCACTGTATGTTCGGAATACACATTATTAGTATTATTTTTTTTTCTTGGCAGACGCCCTTATCCAGGGCGACTTACAAAATAGAAGCGCAATACAAAGTGCAAGAATACAATTCAGTACAAGGCATCAACCATTACAAATTAAAATTTACATTATACAAGGCAATTCAAAACATAATACATTTTACAACTTCCAATTTACACAAGTAAATACAATAAGTAAAGTCATACATCCTGGAAAGTGAAAGCTAAGTGCTGTCAAGATGTTAGGTCCCAGTCAAGGGCTACGGGAAAGGGAGCAAGGGGGAAATCAATAATACAAGTATTAGTAATACAAGGCAAGAAGCATGGTAAAATGTTGTGAAGTGCTACCTTACAGGAGAGTAAAGGGACTAATATTACAACTAATATATCCTTCCGGCGCTAACTCAAGACATCTTTTCAGACAGTACTTGTAATATTAGTCCCTTTAATCCCCGTTAGATAGCACTTCATAGCATTTTGTCATGCTTCTTGGATTATTGATTGATTTTCCTCCTTGCTCCCTTTCCCGTAACCCTTGACTGTACCTTACATCTTGACAGCACTTAGCTTTACTTTCCAGGATGTATGTCCGCACTTACTGCACTTAACTGTATAAATTGGAAGTTGTAAAATGTATTATATCTTGAATTGCTTTGTTTAATGTAAATTTGAATCTGTAATGTTTGATGCCTTGTATTTAACTGTATTCTTGCACTTTGTATTGCACTTATTTTGTAAGTCGCCCTGGATAAGGGCGTCTGCCAAGAAATAAAAAAAATAATAATAATATTGTGTCGGTATCGGGAGCCAGTGGCGGGAGCGGAGCAGTGGAGTAGTGTGTGCGAGGGAAAGAGATTACCAGGTGAGCCGCAGAGTTCTGGATGAGCTGGAGCAGCGGGTAGTAGTTGCAGGCAGGCCGGCCAGGAGGGAGTTGCAGTAGTCCAGGCGGGAGAGGACCAGTGACTGGACGAGCAGCTGAGTCAAGAAGTTGGTGCGGAAGGGACGGATTCGGCGTATGTTGCTCAGGAAGAATCTGCAGGTGCCTGTCAGTGTGGTGATGTGCTGGGTGTAGGAGAGCGCAGGATCAAGGATGACTCCTAGATTTTTAGCGGAAGAAGCAGGAGAAAGTGTGGTGGATTCCAAGGGGATTGAGATGGGGAGATCAGCAGAAGGTGAGGAAGAGTGGGGGAAAAAGAGGAGATCCGATTTAGAGAGGTTGAGCTTGAGGTGGTGTGACTGCATCCAGGCGGAGATAGCAGACAAACAGGAAGAGATGCGAGAAGGGATGAGAGGGTAAGAAGAGGGAAAAGACAGGAAGATCTGGGCATCATCTGCATAGAAGTGGTAGGAGAAACCATGGGATGCGATGAGGGGGCCCAGGGAGCGAGTGTAGAGAGAGAACAGGAGCGGGCCCAGGATGGAGCCTTGGGGTACGTCTATGAGGAGAGGTTGGGGGGTGGATGAGGAACCTTGCCATGTCACTTGGTAGGTCCAGTCGTTGAGGTAGGAGGAGATCCAGGTGAGAGCAGTTCCAGAGATACCGAGGTCAGCAAGGTAGGAGAGGAGGATGGAGTGATCGACAGTGTCAAATGCTGCAGAGAGATCAAGGAGGATGAGGACTGAGGAGAGGGAGGCCGCCCGAGCACACCGGGGGGAGTCAGTGACTGCCAGGAGAGCCGTCTCGGTGGTGATTCTGAGTCTGAGATGTCCAGGGGTGTCACGAAGAGTTGCGAAGGGGAACAGCCTCTAGACAAGATGAGGTCTAACTGGCAACCTGCACTGTGAGTGGGTGGAGACGAAGAGAGAAGTTAAAGGAGTAAAAGAGAGGAAGAAATCCGGCAGAGTGGGAGGGTTTGGAGAGGATGGTAGGTGAGGACAGCGAGGGGAGGGAGGAGAGAAGAAAGTCGAGTTCATCCAGGAAGGTGGTGAGTGGACCAGGAGGACAGTAGAGAACTAGAAGAAAGAGGTGAGAGGGAATTCAAAGCTGTTGGAGGCGATAGAGGAGAGAGAAGGGGGTGGCACAGAGAAGAGCAGAGAAGGGGAGATCAGGAGCCCTATTCCCCCCCCACCCAGTAAGACAGGGGGAGTGGGACAGGACAAACACAGAGGATAAGGCAGCAGGGGTGGATGAGTTCTCCGGGGAAATCCATGTCTCAGTGAGAGCAAGGAAATCCAGAGAGTGGTGGGAGGCGAAGGCGGAGATGAAGTCGGCCTTGTTGGAAGCATACTTTACACATTTGGATGCCTGTGTGTATGTGTGTTTACTACATGTATGAATAAACTTTATTGCAAACTGCTATGCCCTGTACATGAAAAAGCAAAAGCCACAAGTGTTTTTCATTTATACTATCATTCATGCTTAGTTGGCGCTTTGTGTGCCTATTCAAATAATGGTTTGTGTGTACTGTATTGCATACGCAACCTATCGTTATCTTTCAAGTCGGAAGCACTGCCCAAGGGGGAGGGGTTGCTGTATAACAAAGCTGTCGCAGGGGCAGAGGCAGCGAGCTGATAAGGGAGCCTGCCACGAGGTGCACCGCAAGTGTGCCTAGGCAACACAACTCCAGACAGTTACCTCAGGGATCCCGTAGGGCCGCACCTGAGCCGTCCAGGAGCGAGGACCATAGTCACGCTCTACCGGGAGCTGTCTGCTATCAGCATATACAAAGCGGGGCTACAGAGGTTAACTCTTATGCCCTCCACTTACAAGAACAAGGCCGGCTGCTCTACTAGTGCAGCTAGGAGCGAGGCCGTAATCTACTTGCACAATGTCTGGTGTAGGCAATCAAGCACTTGTGCGGCCTCCGTGCAATATCATGGCAGTGGACCCCTGATCCAATAGGAGCGGGTCACAGACCCAATGAGAAAAATACAATATAATACATAGCTGGCTAATCAGCAGAGTAGCCGAGCTGAACAATATACAATATAAACATATCGCATGACAGGAAGACCTTCATGGATTTTACTGCCGCTGCTAGCACTCCTGCTGTGGAGGAAAAAGCCCTGTGGACAAACAACCAACACAGCAAGCAGTCGGAATATATATAGAACTATATAAATACGACTATTATTTTTTAAAGGGTCTTCTTGTGAACGAAACTGAAACCGAAAGGGGCAGAATTGGGATTAGCTATCAATAATAACTAAACACACACCAGACAGAGACTATGTGTAGTGAAAAACGGTGGTGAACAACACTATGAAGTGAGCCAGCTAGCCAGATGAAATACGCAGTTTGAATGTTTATTACAAACACAGAGAGCTTACATTCCTGAGTCCAGCGAAGAGGCAAAAGAGGATGAACCTCCGCTGACGTCACATTTTATAGAACAGGAAGTGGGAAGGGACCTGTTCTGAGTGACGCGCGCAGGTGCCAATGCCAGCTTTGATAGAGTGATGTTTCGATCGGGTTCCTACGGAAGTGCGCAGAAACCCCTCCCCCTTGGGCAGTGCTTCCGACTTGAAAGATAACATAATGATATGATTATCTGTAACCCACTTTACTCTTATATCTGACAATTGAGATTCACACAGAAATGTTTTTACTTTGATTAACTTTAGTCAATCTCTCAATGAAGCTAAATAAAATGTATTGTGTTTGTTGAACGAAAGTTGTTGATTGATTTTGAAGTCGTGAAAAATGTTTTATAGTCTGTAATTAGTAAGCAAACTTCGGAGGTTTCAGGAGAAGCATGCAATCTGCCTTAATGTTTCTAAATAGCCCTATTGTAAATATAAACCAAAGATATTAAATGTTGTAATTTCCAAAACAGGGCAGTTGCCATAATATCAGGTACTGTCAAATGTTCTCTAGCCGAAAACTGTTTTTTTCAGTTTGTTACGCCATGGCGTCCAACTCGTAACACCTTTTTTCACTATGTCACCATAGAGACATTTCAAGCCAGGCAGTTTATTAGGTTTACAAATAATAATAAATAATCTAGCTGCTGTTTGACGTCTCCCATGTCAGCTTCTCCTTGTACTGCTTCGAGACAGGACAGAAGATTGCTTTAGTTTCTATGTCGCCACAGTTTCAATGAAGGCACTGTTCCTCGGAAGATGTCACAGAAAATATACAGTATCCTCTTGGACTGGGGCTGGTATTGCGAGACCATGACCGTGCAGGCCCCACACCCCCATCTCCACAGCCATACTTCGTCCCAGTCAGCCTCACTGCGGAGAATAAAGGAGTCAAGGAAAAACATCCTTGGCAAGAATTCATGAGCTCGGCAGGATGACACAAAGAAGGAAATACTACAGAGTAACGAAACAATCACCAATCTAGATGTACACGTAATGTCACTTAAGGAAATATTGAAAGTTTAAAGTTTTTAAATACTGATTATCCCCCAGTCCATTATACTGTGGGTGCAAATATTATATTTCCTCATAGTTTACATTTGCTTACTATAGTATGTTTTTCCAAGGTTTTGCATGTAAACAATACATTAGCTGTTCTTCTCTTATAATATTATTATTGTTATACTGTTTAAAGTTATTGGATCCTATAGGGTATGAAGTTAAAAGTCACACATGAAAGAAGACAACAACATGCCAAAAAATGCAACGAAGTATGCCATAACCACAATATGTAATCTTTACATGCAAAAGTTAATAGAAACAAGAATATCGAAGTTGCCATGGTAAGAATACATAATGTCTCCGTATAGAATAGTATTCAAAGTTATACAGTATATCTAACCTTTAATTAGTTATTTTAAATCAAACTTATGTGTAATGATTGTAGGCTATTCATATTGCAGATATTAAACCACTAAAAACATGATCCTAAGTCAAACTCACTAACAAGCCATTCAGCGGTGGTTCTAGCCCCTTTCATCTCGGGGGGCATGGCTGGGGCCAGTTGTAATCGTAGCGGGGCCATCATCGGGGGGGTGTATTGTCCATGATGTTAGTGGTGGGGGGGGTGCTGACAGTGTTTTGTCCACGGTGCCAGTTAGGGGGGCCACAGGGGGTATGTGCCAAATTTGAGGTATGTGCCTATCCTGCGTTTTCTTTTTTTTCTTATTTCTTTTTTTTTTTACATACCAAAGTAAAGCTGTGACCTTATTTGGCAAAGTAGGGTTCAGGATTTAAATTCACAGTGGCTACCTGAACTAACAGTAATGGGGCACACAACAAGTAAACAGAGAAAATAACTACACTATTCCTACCCTCCCAAATCTTACAGGACAGGACAGGTGAGATGCCCCTACTCCAAGATACTTATACAATAGAAAAACTATGGTAATAATAATATAGCCCAAGACAAAAAATATTAATCTTTCTAGACTGTATTAAAGTTCAGCACTTCGGAAAAATAGAATTATTTTGTATTTCAATAAAACAAAAATTATTACTGGTATCCACACACCCAACCAATATAAATGTCACGGACGGTGTTAATTAGCTCCTTAATCACCATTACTTATTATATTTATATTTCACTTCACTTTATGCAATATGGCTTGTGTATTTTGTTTGGTTCTATATTGCCATTATTTTGTGTGTTGATTATCTTTCACTTTATTGTTTAATTTGTTATTCACTTAGTATTATTTTGATTGTTTGCACGCGTGCCTTATTATTTGTGTTTCTTTGAGCCAATCACCACCGCACAACTCACCTGGGTCCACCTGCACTCTTCACACGCGTCCCCACTTAATCACCCTGCCCTGGGAGAGGAGAGGAGGGAGCGTCTGATACGAGCCGCAGAGACCTCCCACATTGGAAAGTGGACTACAGCAGACAGGAGGGGAGGTGGCAGACCTGGGAGCAGGACCCAGATCAACACGGCGCACAGGGACAGAATAGTGATGTCGTTCGCGAATGTGCCGGGTCCCGTCTGAGAAAGGATGTCTGTTCTTATGTTTTTATTTCTTATAAATGAATACAAGACAGAAAAAAAGTATGAATGTTGTGTTGATGTGCTGCGTATGATGACATTGTCCCGGTGCTCCCGTTTGGTGCAGCACACACACCTCAACACAAGATTCAGTCAGTGCGAGTGGTGCGGCCGAGCAGTGTGGCGAAAAAAAAATACGATCTTCCAACAGCAATTTCAACTAAAAAAGGAACACAATACAAACTCTTCAATGTAAAGCCAAAATTCACAACAAGCCAAAAAAAAATAAAAAACGGGTTAATTGTTGTTTTAGATCAATTGATTGGAATATAGCTAATAGGATCAGCACAATCCAATCAATCAATCACTCACTCACTTGGCCCTGTTACACAGACTGATTAATAGCAGTATGTTTAAGTCTAACCATAAATTCATAAATTAAAGCAAAGAAACTATTACTATGGGCAAGGACTTGTATAAAATCAAGTTTAAACAATGAAAACATGTAATCAAATACACATAATCCCACAAACAAATACATATAGATTTAAAATAGAGTCAGAGAGCTCCCGTCAACTGAACAGCTCCCCAGCATTTGGCGCACACTGCACACTGCACACTGCACATGTAAAAACAAGCAGCCCCCTATTATCTGCACACAAACCAACACAAGCAATGCTAGCCATAGAAAGAGTCTCTCTTGTGTCTTCTGAGCACTGCTTATATCCCCATCTGCTCCCGGTATGACATCCCGTGATTGGTCGCAATGCTCAGTCCAATTAGGGTTAATAAGAGCCAATTCAATCAGTGACAGAGCCGACTGGCTCATCACAGTACTACTATATTTACAGCATGACATAACAGCGTGGCGCTGGAGCGGGAAAGTGCGCTTCTTTTTGCACATCGTCTACATGCGCGAAAAGCCTGGACACTTGGGCTAAAAAAAAGACAAAAATAGAAAGTGTGAAATATGAACGTTAACATTGTAGCGCAAACATTGGGCTTCGAGCCACGTGTAACAGACAGTGCGATTCAGAACAAAGTCAAAAATAGCTTCTGCACAACAATACAACTCTTAGCTAGTAAATTCATGTGGAAAATGGACGCCCCGTCTACAGGGCTGCGGCAAGTCGTGGCCTATTTGTTGGGGAAGGATGTTGAGCTCGGTTTTCCAAACGAGCCGCTGCATATTGACCTATGTCTATTGTCTAAATGTCTATTTATTTATTGATGTATTCATTTATTTATTTCAACATGTATTGATTCATTGATGATTTTCTCTGTGTATTCATTTTTAATTCTGGCATGGATTATCCTGCATACAAAAGCAAAGGCCCGGGACAGTGCGAGCATGACTTATACAGCGCAGTGCAATCATGGTCGCTGCTTGACATCGTCCTGCAAATAAAAAAACATTGGCTGGATGTCAAGTCACACATTGCCGGGCCAGACCTCGAACCCGGATCCTCCGGATCATCACCCTGCTGCTCTCCAGCTGAGCTACTCCGGCAACGGAACATCAGCGCGGAAGGGCGCTATTAACTGTGCGCTGTTTCTGCCGTCACTCATCTCCTGCAATGCCGTGTTTATGTGAGAGCTGTGACGCGCTGTAGCAGCAACTACATGTTTACTACATCTCATCTCCTCTGGGGTTTCAGTGTTTGTGAGACGGTGACACTAAACGCTGAAGTATAATGTCGGCCAATAAGCGCACTGGACACCGCCCATTGGCTGTGATTGACACAGCGGGTTTGTATGACGTCATTCACTGCTACAATGATCGAGTCCAGAAATACACCGTGGTCGTGCAAAAATGCTTTTTCTACTCTTGCGGTTTTTATTTTACACTACAGGAATAAATAACTAAACGAATATTAAATACATAGATACATGTCCCTGCCGATTCCAATGTTGGCGATTCATTGAACATGTAGCACTATTTGCACATGCATGTATTTATTGTCTCACATTAGAGATGAGATGTAGAAAACATGTAGTTGCTGCTACAGCGCGTCACAGCTCTCACATAAACACGGCATTGCACATGCCTGTAGCCAAAGTCCGTTTTTTTGTCTTCATTAAAATGATCCTTTACAGGAGTATTACATGCGAAGCCAAGGCCGGCCCTATCGGAATAGGCAAATGCTAGGGGCGCCCGAAAGAGTGAACATTTGTACGGAGGTTTGTTGCACTCAGTGCTTGTTATTGTGTGGAACCAAGTCACAGCAATTCCTGGTTATTAGCCAATAGGATGTGAGTGTTAATATGGGATGTCCTGTATAGAGCTGCTGTTAGGGAGTCAGTCAGTGAGTTGCACTGGGCAACAGCGGCACTTTGTACTGTCAAAAACAACACAAAAACAGCTATTGGGTTTTGCTGATTTCTATACATAAGCAGCTAAAATTGGACATTGTCAACCTCGCCTCTAAAATATAAAAGTGCGCACACGACCGGGGGTCACGGTGCCATAGCTTGTGTTCACCTAGAAACTCGTCCGGCAGCGGCGGACACAGCGGATTTCAGTGCAGACGCGTTTCAGCAGCGACACGTTTCCATCACACCCACCGGCACCGCGTCCAGTTTGCATATATAATGTTGCTTGATATGGGATTTTCCGCTGCTGATGTGTGGTTGTGAAGCAAAGATATGTTTGAGTCCAAATCTGCCTGATTTCATGGAGATTTTGAGCTGTTTTTTGACTTGTCTCCAGTTGTTAAAATCTTCCCCAGAACCCGCACCCTGAATTACTCAATCGTCTTCGCCCTCATTTTTCAACACTAATTTTGTGCAGTGCACAGTGGGACAAAGGGAAATGGTACAGACTTTAATCTAATAAGACACAAAATGCTTGAAAGTTTCTATTATGTTTATCTATATGACTACAATAATCTTTAACAAATTAAAATGTAAGTGGTCTGAAACAGTTTTAATACAAATATATACATTTATTTAACCAGTTGATTTTTGTACTTTGTGAAATGAATGTACTAAATATAAGCAACGGGGTAAATGACTAATTCACAGATTTAGTCCATGTCTGGACCTTGACTATACCTTGACCAAGAAATGTGGACCCTGACACAACATAATTGACTACCCCTGCTGTAGAACATTGCTACATTATGCATATTGCACTAAGGTGTCTGTAATATCATTTTTTCGTGCAATACTTTTTTAATACTGTATTTATAATTCATTTTATGTCACTTGTTTCTTTAAATTATGTTTTTATACTGTTTGTGTGGGGGTTTTGTTTCTAAAATAAAGAAGATCTCAAAGACATAAAGCTATGCAGTCTGTGAGTGTATGAACACAATGACCCTGCGATGCAGGGGGCACCACTTAAAATCTTGCCTAGGGCACCAAATTGGCCCTGTGCGCAGCAACTGACGTTATGCAAACGACATCCAGCTGGATAGTGAGTATGGGGTGAAAAGAGCAGGAGAGACGGGAGAGAAAGCAGGCAGCAGCGTCATTGTCGCAGAATATTGAACATATGTTCAAAAACACTGCCAAACAGGGTAAGGTTGTTATATGTACTACCTAATCTAACAGTTGAGATAGATAACGCTAACTACGTGCTAGCAAACAGTCGTCAACTCCACGCAGAAGGTAGCTAATGTTTTTACTCGTGTGTGTCTGTGTCTGTCAGGATTACACAAAAACTACAAGACCAATTTTCACAAAACTCAGTGGAGGGGTGTAGCATGGGTCAAGGAAGAACACAGTAAATTCTGACCATTATCCATCCAGTGGGACTAGCTAGCTACAGTGACCGATTCAGAAGATTTTTACCCTGAATATGTGTGATGTGTCGGTGCTCCATTCACGTGTGTGTGTGTGTGTGTGTGTGTGCATGTGTCTGTGTGTCTGTGTGCGTGCATGCGTGTGTTTGGACTGAAAAAGGTGGTACATGATCTTGGTAAGCAATTTGACAGCATTGTAGTAAATATTTTCGGTGCATCAAAAAGCGTCCTCGTTAAGATACCAGCAGACAAGCTAATCCAGCACAAATTAGTGCATAAAAAGTAACCAAAATGAAGTATTTAAACCTCATAATTGAATACAAAATGAGGGGAAAAACTGCAAAAAGGTCCACTTTTTGAAAAAAAGAACCCCCCTTCCACTAGGCTGGCTACGGGCCTGTTGCAGGAGATGAGTGACAGCAGAAACAGCGCACACTTAATAGCGCTCTTCCGGGTCTTTCCGGAGTTGCCCGAGTAGCTCAGTCGGGAGCGCGTCAGACTGAAGGTATGAAGCCCCAGGTCCGATCCCTGGCTCTGGCAATGAGCTACACTGTTTCCACTTCCACACTTTTACTCTGTACAACAATCTGACGCAGAGCAACCATGATTTTACAGCGAAGTGAAATCATGGTCACTCTGCTTCAGATTGTTCTGCAAAGTAAAAGCTTTCATTACATGTCGTGTAAAAAAAGTGCAAAAGTCCAAAAGTGTCTTGACAAGTGTTGAAATTAAAGCTAGACCCACGCTAACGCGATTCTTTAAATCCCAGACGATATTTAAAATGGTGGGCTGCTCACATTTAATGACAGGCAGGATTTCACGGAATTTAGGTCTTTTGCATCATGATGCCCCAAAACAACTATTGTTATTTGAGGTATTTGAATCAATACTTATGAAAATCAAAATCAAAAACTCAAAATAATGTAACTTGTTTTCGTGGATGTGCTCGACTCTCATTGGCTGCTGCCGGTCTCGGACCCGAGTCGCATCTTTAATATGAATTGTGTTGAATCTACTCGCCTGCCTGGCGAGCTGCAGGTTTGAGCAGAGGGCAGCGGCTCATCGGTTAGGCCCCGACCTGCTGCTTTCTGTTCAACCGGACACTTAATGACTCCATTGAATGAACAACCGGCTTAGATTGTACTTTTCAAATTGTGTAAAAAAGAGTTGGTTCTTTAATATGTTATTCATACAATTCTATGCTTAACTTAAACCCTCTACAGTTAAAAATAATGAAAATGCTCTGATTAAGGTTCAATTAAGCAATCGAGAGCTCTGTTGGAACAGATACCACAGGCAGTGCCCATCTTGCCCATCTTGCCAAAGACTATCAACATCAATATTATTAGCATTAGTAATGTAACTATTCTCAATTTCCCAGCTGAGCTCACAGACACTTTCACTGACCCCCCCCTCCTTCCTGGGGGGTGAATCCCTTCCTAATTGATAGGGTATTTCTGTTAGTGAAAGGACTATTTCCATACAATTTCATGACTTTAGACTTTAAACTATATCTCATTCAATGATTTATTTATTTTACATTAAGTTATACCTTCAGTAGCTTCCTTATTTTCCCTCATATTCCATTCAACCACCATCACAACTCTCATGCTGAAAGTGGCAGCACATGTCTTTCACACATATCAAACTCCCTTTTTCCAGCTTCCCAAGCCTTATTAACTCTTAAACCCCTCGTCAACTTCCTCAAACCTTCCTCAACATCGCTCAGACCCACTAAATTGCTCTGTATCCTAACAGCTGTTCTTTCTCCTTTTCCTAATTTCTTACAAGAAAATTCAAGTTATATTTATTGACATGTATTATTACTATTTATACACACATTTCACTCCATTATTTTAACTAAAATATTTACTTAACAAAATATCTTTTAGAAAATAAGCCTTTTAATTGATTTCAATAATGATTCCCAGGTACCTCAGGAAAACAAAGTTTCAAAAAATGTGTCCAGTCAATGATTTCCCCAATGAAGAGTTTGCGTGAGCACTAAGACTGTCCACCTGCGCGGCTCATATGTCCTTATTGTGTCAACTTCCTCCTATTGAAGTCCAATCTACACCGGTACATGTTCAGAAGAACTGTTCCCGAAACCAGATTGAACTGATCAATAGTTAATTTCTTACCTACACACTGTATTTAGGGATCTTATATCTGGGAATTTCAAAAACTCTTCATTGTGGAACTCACAGCTACCAAATGACCCTTTAATTTCCTGGAGTATCTGGTTATCTATTGAAGACTCTGTATAGGAAGTTGAAGAAAGTGTTTTGTGATAATTATATAATGTTTTATATTAATACTAGCATTAGAAGTAGTTTTGTATACAGACTGAGCAGATTCGATTTAGCAGGACAAGTAAAGGGTCAACAAGGTTGATTTGTTAGAAACTCCTGTCAGAAATGAAAGATCACCCAGTGCCGAAATAGCCTACAGATGTCTGCTGAGAATTTGTTTATGACTTAATCATTTCTCCAGATAGGCAGGAATTGTTTCTGTTAACGAGCGATTGACACTAGGTAAATGACGACCGTGGGATCGCATCTTCCTAGTGCACATCAAAGACGGACATCTGCTTTGGATCCATCACCTCTTCACGGGAGGACAGATCATAAAACGGACCCGGACCTGTATCTTCTGATTGGATGAACGGCCATAAGATGTTACGTCATTTTCCTATAAAGCTGCACTCATGTTGGTAAACATTAAGTTCTCACTGAAGGAATTATGCCTGACGTGGGGCTTCCGAGCGGCTTGATTAAAGTTCTATTTGCTTTATCTCCACGATTTCTCCACTTATTTCCGAGACGGTTCTACATCTATGTATTCATATCTTCACCATATTTTACTGTTTCCTCAGATTCCCATTTCAGAAATTAGCTCAAATTCAATTTTCAACATTTTATTTTGTAGTTCTGGTTTGTAAAATAGTATTTTATTTTTATTTTCTCCTTTAAATGGTTCAATGTTAATTTAGCTCACTTATTCAATGCTTGTCATTTTATATTTCTATAGTATCCTTCAAATTCGTACCCTTTGACTATTTCACTCATCTTAAATCCAAGGTCTAATTTTAACATTTATTTCAGGTATTTTATGCTGGCCCCAAACATTTTCTGAAAATAAGACTATAATATATAACTATTCTGTTTACATTCTCCTGCCTGGATTTTACATCAGGCTGTCAGGGCTGCACCAGAGTGCTGCTCCTGTGGATTTCAGCCTTTCATTTCCCTTTAATTTGACTTTATAGAATTTGTCCATAATATGATTTTTAACAAACAAATCCTTGTCCTTCTGGGTCTTAGACAACACCATTACTATTTATTTACTTTATTATTACTTTATTTTTATTATTTAGTGTATATTGTGTATTACTTTAACATTATTCTCATAATAGAATATATAATTTATTTATAATTTGTGATGCCTTATGCACTCTATATGCACTCTATATACAGTTAAATGTTTAGATCCAGCCTGGAGCTGAACCTCTGGAGCCACTGGGGAGCTGTTCAGTTGACGGGAGCTCTCTGACTCTATTTTAAATCTATATGTGTTTGTTTGTGGGATTATGTGTATTTGATTACATGTTTTCATTGTTTAAACTTGGTTTTATACAAGTCCTTGCCCATAGTAACAGTTTCTTTGCTTTAATTCATGAATTTATGGTTAGACTTAAACATACTGCTATTAATCAGTCTGTGTAACAGGGCCAAGTGAGTGATTGATTGATTGGATTTTGCTGATCCTATTAGCTATATTCCAATCAATTGATCTAAAACAGCAATTAACCCGTTTTTTTTTTGTTTTTTTTTGGCTTGTTGTGAATTTTGGCTTTACATTGAAGAGTTTGTATTGTGTTTTTTTTTTAGTTGAAATTGCTGTTGGAAGATCGTATTTTTTTTTCGCCACACTGCTCGGCCGCACCACTCGCACTGACTGAATGTTGTGTTGAGGTGTGTGTGCTGCACCAAACGGGAGCACCGGGACAATGTCATCATACGCAGCACATAAACACAACATTCATACTTTTATTCTGTCTTTTTTTTTTTTTGGATTGTTGTGAATTTTGGCTTTACATTGAAGAGTTTGTATTGTGTTCTTTTTTAGTTGAAATTGCTGTTGTAATTGTGGTAACTTATATTGGTGTGTTTATTGTATGGTTTATCTGATGTTTATATTGTGGTTTCTTTTCACTTACATTGGTGTTTATTGTATGTTTTTTTTTAGTATTTCTTTAATGAAGGTCAATTGCGGTTTTATTATAATAATTGGTCGTATGTATTTGAGGGAGAAATTAACTTAACTGTTTAATGGATATTGACTTTTTATGGATTGTTTAGTGATACTGTGATTGTTATTCTATTTGCCTAAATTGCACATTGTGTACCCAGCGTATTAAATTGGTTATTAAAAAGACTTGGTTATATACTTCCTCTTGGCTTTTCACTCTCCCTTTACATCACTAATTTTAGCTTCCAGGGTTATTCGACCGGACCGTCCGGTAAACCAAAGGTGGTGGCAGCTACACGCTCCTCTGTCAAATCCAGTTAGGACACGACCTTACTAGGACAGGTTTCGTTACAGTACATATTGATGATCCTGTACTGTTATCCTTACCAACAAAGGCAGATGTGACAAATGAATGCATAACAATAATATTAGTAAATTGGGTTTGATGTATAAGGTGTTGTAGATTATGCAATAGATCTCAACGTCATTTACTGATAGACATCACTCTTTATCACTTTCACTTTTGAAGGAACTGCTTTGTATTCTGTGTATTGTTTTATTGTAGTGCTGCTTCCTTTCTTGGCCAGGTTTTACTTGCAAAAGTGATTTTATTCTCAATGTAAGCTCAAAGTCAAATAGTTTAAATAAGAAAACAATGTATTGAAATGAGAACATCATGAACCTGTGTAATTATGCTGAAGGACAAGCACTGAAAGCAGAGAGAATTTTGTGTTTGGCATTGAATAGCCTTAAAGAAAACTATGCCGTTTTTGGAAACTTTCATATTTAAGTTGAATGTAGGTAAAAACATTCCAGTCACTCTGAAGAGAGAATACAGTTTACTGTGCGAATAAGTAGCCCCTGAATTGAAGATAAAAATCAAAAGTGCTGTTCGTAATTAGTTTACACTTTTACATCAGATGTCTTGTTTTTGCTTTCCAAATTGAGGAGTTGTGGCATATAATGTAAATGAAGTTACT
Organism: Amia ocellicauda; assembly: GCF_036373705.1. NCBI lineage: Eukaryota > Metazoa > Chordata > Actinopteri > Amiiformes > Amiidae > Amia > Amia ocellicauda. Next base: position 59,382 of record NW_027102744.1, on the reverse strand, counting down.
TCACTAGTAGTGTGATTTCTACGTTGTGTATGTGTGTTTGTATATATGAACTCATACATTTTTTAAAGATTGTATTTGGAAAACAAATTCAGGTATAGCACGTGTCCCCCTTTTGAATGGGTTCTATATATAACATTTTAAAACGAATGATTCTGTATAGAACGCTATGTTTGGGGGTTCTTCATGTAACCCCTTTGAAGGGGTTCTACATAGAGCCATAAAGGGATCCACCAGAGCGATTACTCGAGGAACCCTTTATGGTTCTGTGCAGAACAATTTCTTCTAAGAGTGTGGAGTGTCGCCACACAATTTCTCTCAGAGGGCTTTTGACCAATGGCAATCCAATCCTGAATGACGTCACCACTATCCTGTTGTACTTTATGGGAGAGATGTATTAAGTAGTTTATAATGAGAAGAATAACAATAATCACCTGTTTTTCATAGTTGCCTATAGGTTTTGTAGTTTTGTATCCATTGTCTCCTTCATATTAGGAAAGGAAGTTGATCCATAGCCTACTCAGAGACAACTGAGAGTTGGTCTCTGAGCAGCAGCACAAAGGGGTCGAGTCTCTCAATGTCCGTGTGTTGGAGATATTCCACCATATTGGTCCCAGCCTTTAAAACAATGTTAATGAAAGGTACTCACAGTCATTTTAAATATTACATCCTGTAGTGTTTCCTTTCAAAATATGATCTTATTATGACTTGAACTAAATAAATCCTTTGACCCACTAATACCAAATTACAGTTAGGGGGGCCACAGGTGTGATTTGAAAAAACGATCTTCCATGTCTTTCTGTTGTGTTTTGACCTGGGGATCTGTAATTGTCCAAGTGGCTACTGCACATGTACTTATTTTATATTAAATGTGTTATTTAATTAGGCTTGGTTCTGGTGAGCATGTACAAGACGTCAGCTTTTTAAATAACTGTGTGTATTGGATCATACACATTTTAGAAATACTCTCTCAAACTTCCCGCATTGGTACCTCACCAGGGAGGTAGAAAACAGCAATAGCATTGAAAAAGTGTGATTGTAGTTCTGCTCTTCTGCAATATATTTCTACAAGATCAAGAACGGGCTCTGAAAACACTGAGGGTACAGGACGAGGACAGCGAAGCAATGAGCAACACTTGATACAGGATAAGAGCAACGGATACTTAGAATTTATAGGTGTAGGCCCCGTAGTAAAATATTCCCATCCGTTTTCATGGTACAATACTTTGATAATGACCCCCAATAGTCTTTCAAATGCCAGAATATCTGATAAACATTTTTTTTTCTGAATTGAAAACCCTAGCTGGCTATGCATTCGTTTGGCACCATCTAACATTTCGGAATCTGTGCATTCTTTACCCTTCCACAGGCGGTACACACTGGCAGCAAAACATAAATTGTTACCTTGGTTTATGTCTATTATTTTACTAAATAAAATACCTTTTAAGCGCCTCCGCGCACCACCACCACCTTGCATATTTCTAATCACAGTGACCGTTATTCGCAAACTCCCATGTGTTAGAATTTCGGTGTGACTTTGTAGTAAATTAGCTATGCTCTCTAAGAAATCTGCAGCGTCCAGCTCCCCCACATTTCGCCTCCTCGATTAGAAAGGATTATTTAATGACCCCGAGCTCGGTCTCAGCTGTACAAAATCATTAGGACCCACATTGTGTGATATTTCATTTAGCAATCCTTGCACAGCTCCATGCACAATACGGACAGCATTCATATAAGATTGTACCAGATCCAGGTTCACAAACCTGAATTCTTCATAAAACTCCATATCCCGAAACCTATTAATTTCTCGGTCATAGCGACGAATAATCTCCAAAAACCCCCGAGGAGGGTCCCCGCCAACGCCACCCTCAGCCATTTGTTCATCATTTTCATTATTCATCTCTAACATTGCAGCATCACCACCCCCAATCTGATTATCATTGTTATTAGCTACCGATGCTAGTTCCTTAGATACATCCTGATCTATATATTCCTGAATTTCCAAGTTTACCGGATGGCCTCCCGTCTGGAGAGTGTGCAACAGTGTCTGTGACCGTGCTAATTGTGACACATTTGTTCTAAATTTAAGCCTACGCAGCATTCTTTTCGCAGCATTAATTTTATTTCTCATTACCCCCCTAATTACACAAGCAGACTGACAGTTTTTGTGCTTCTCCTTTTTCATTGTTTGTCAATTGTTGTTTTCAGAATTGGTTGTTTTTTGTAACAACCCTTCTCGATCGTGCAGAGACTGATTGATTCACAGTGTTAATTACAGATTCATCAAACTCTCATCAGAAACGGGGCAATTCCCTATTTGTTTTAACAAATTTGTCAAAACATGTATTTTGCACTGAGCGGTGTTTAACGCCTCCACAAGCTGACTTGCTTGCTTGCTAAACACCAGGGCCCTACAATCACCAGGGGTCTGTATGTCAACACAGGGTGATTGATCACATTTCATCTCAGTATCCCCACTAGTGGTGGCTTTAACCGTGCTTTTACCCCGTTTACCTCTTTTTACAGTAGCGGAGCTCGGTCGGTTCACTTTCACACATTGCACCCCCACATCGGTGGTGTCGTGTGCCACCCGGTTTGTCTTACTCAAGGCTTTTCTGGGCGCTGTGTTTCCCCTTTGTGTGACTGGTGGCTGTCTCCCCCGCTGTAGAACGGACCTCCCTTTATCAGCACGATCGGATCTCTTCAGCTGTTTTCCACTTGACACGCCTCTCAAGCAGGGCAATGCAGGCTGTGCCGCATTTTTAGCTATAATAAAACAAACATGTCAATTACACTTTATACAGTGACTTTTCACTACATTTCGAACAAATACAAAATATAATAATATTATTATTATTATTATTATTAATAACATTGGTAAAAACGGTGAATGTTACACACCTCCATTCAAAGTTTGCTCTGTGACTTGGGGTGGGTGGGGGAGTGCTTAGTTATGTGGGTTAAACAACTGTCAATTCAAAAAACAAACATTGGTCCCATAAATGTACACAATATAATGTTTTAGAAGATGTAATTAATTTATAATATATAACAACTTGTTCTATGGCATACCATGGAATCTGAATAAAACTGGCCATTAAACGGACCCCATCATCATCAAATGGACCCCAGTCAGATGCCATTATGAAGAGTGTGTCCCTTCATATATTATATTGGATGTGTAAAATTAACTGCTTGGAGCGGCTTATTTATGGGGGGGCAAAATGGTATTTCATAATTTTTCTAAGAATCACACAAAATTGTATTCCACATAACATACCAGGAAACCGCCAAAAATGTTGTTCTCATTACAGAATTCAGTTGGGGCGGAATGTTGGGGTGTCTATTTCACTCCGATAAAGTTGATCTCCAACAGACATCTGTATCTATGCGTGCTATGGTCATGGTCTCACGTTCAAAACAACGTGTACACACTGGGTGAGGTGACCATTTGGAGAGATAAATTGTTATCACATATTTGTTATGGACACGAGCCTAATGGGTACAAATGACTGTACCCACGTGGCACCCATACACGCACCCAACTCCGTCCACACTCCTCCTCCTCTGTATAGCCACTGCCCCCCATTTACCCACGTGTCCCCACACACGCCCCCAACCCCGCCCACACCCCGCCTCCTCTGTAGAGCCGCCGGCCACCATTTACAGTATAAAGAGCATGCTGGTAAACACAGAAAACATGTCACCCGTTCGGGACAGAACAGGTCTGCGGTAACTGGTGGAAACCCCCATAGCGCACTATGGCTACACCAGCTAAGAAGACACCCCCTAGCGACCACGCTGCTGATGAAGATGCGGGGGCACCTAACACAAAATTAAGATGGTCGGAAGACAGGGACCCAAAAGAGGTAACACTTTATTTTACTTTAAAAACGTGTTTAGAATATTATTATTAATTTTAAACGTATGCCGGTGTTTACATGCTGTTAGGCCGTATGTGTGTATATATGAATTTCAATGCAAAGTGAATTTAAATGCATGTTTTCTTCTTTGTATGTTTATCAAAAGAATAGTGTCAGCGCTCCTCCTCTGAGCCCCAGGGATGCTCTCCCAATGTCTGATGAAGACGAAGGTGTCAACACTGGTGATGAGTCTGAAGATGATGACAAGGACCATGAACATGGCAGGGAGGATAAAACCTCAGACACTGATGATGGAGTTGGACCATCAATGGAAAGAGAGGTAAATATAGAGGTCCTACAACTGTGTTTAGTTGTGTACTTCTTTACTGACCGACACACATTACAGTTTTAAGTGTTATTTTCTTTTCTCTTCATTAGAATAGTGGAGTACCAGACACCAGTGATATTGATTCCTCTGTCAACTCTTTAAGACCCCGAACAAGATTGAACATTGCATGCTTCTGTTCTTGCCTTGCTAGAACCCACAAGAGTTTTGATTCAGACAGGGAAGTTCCGAGATATAATTGTAAAAACTATGATGATCATGTAACACTAGTGATGACACACACCATAAAGGGCATTATTGCGCTAGTGTTACAACATTGTATTGGCCGTGAATTAGTTGATAAGTGTGAGGCCTGTCTGATAGGTGACCCCAGCCAAGCACAGCATCTCTGTCTAACTTTAGATCACGAGCAAGGGAGTGTCTGGAGTAGTGTCGCTCTTATATGTAACAAAATAAGTGTCACCCGCTTTCTAAATGTTGTGTTATGTGTTGCACGTGCCCTATGTGGGCTATGCATCACCAGACAGACTGAGAAACAAGTGAAATCTCTTTTGCATAGCTTAGAAACATGCACAAAGGAATTAATGTTTAGTTCCCCCCCCCGCTGTACCGAACCCATAACGAACCGAGACTTCAAAACCGAGGTACGTACCGAACTGTCAGTTTTGTGTACCGTAACGTTACACCCCTAACAAATGCTGTTAAACGGCATATTTGAAACAATACATTTTTGGGAAACAGTCGCGGCTATCTAAGTTTATTTATTCAACGTTGCAGAACCTGAAGGGGAGGGAGTCATATCTCAAAGGAGATCTGATAACACTTTATTTTAAGGGGCCAGAAGTATGCATTAGTTAAGCACAAACACACTCGTAATTAATTTTTAACTTTACATATTAGTCATTATTTATTAAACATTTGAAGGATCCACATTCATGCAATAAATAAACATAAACCTAGTAATTAATGATTAACCGAATGCACAGTAAATGCATTTTAGCCATTATTTACAACTTAGCAAACCATATATTATTGTAGTGTTATGTTGGGTGTATTTTGATAAGAGCATTTTATCTCTGAGCTGAAGCACTGATCTAAAGAAGACCTCTCCCCCCACCAAAAGTTATCAGATTTCCTTAACTCATCAGCTTGGAACTGGTTTACATCAAAGTGACAGTTTTGGGGAGGATGGCACCGAGAATAGGCCAAATAGTTTGGAATCCTGCTATGAGATAGGAGAAAGGGGCCTGTAGGTAATAAAAACTCTTTGAAGTGGACGAGAGCCGAAATCCCGACATAGAGCTACGAACCCGGGCCAACCGGCATTTCCAAAAGATGGCATGGATTGACATCAGTCATAAATCAAGCCCCCCTCCAATAGGACACTGGGGGCTGAAACCGAAATCCAATCTAAAAAAATCAAGAACCAATCACCTATTGATCTGACAGACTATAAAGAACAGCGCACGGTCTCTCTCTCTTACTCTCTCTCTCACCTGAACCAGAAACTCGCAACCTGTAGCTCTGTTGCCAGAACCGGAACCAGAAACCAACCAAGTCTTTGCCGGCAACAGAAGAATTAAACTGGGAGAAGGAGATTGAGCCGTACGAAGAATTCTTTTAAAGGACTTTATTAAATAAAGAACTTTACAGACCCACCTGATCAGTGGAGTTTTACAGCTGGACAATTGACTAAGTCGACTGAATACGAAAGTGCCAGTCATTTAAATAGCTATTTGAGTCTTAAGAAACTTGACCCTTGGAACAAACAGGGCCCTGCTTTCCTCAAAGACTTTGTCTTCAAGTAACTACGGTGGAACCCTGCTTACAAAGAAGATTTTGTGCACAACCTTGGAGCCTTCAAACCAATGGAAAATCTGTTTGGAAAAGACTCTACATTCGCGAAACCCCAACTTCCAGGTGCATCGACTGAGTGGAAGTTCTTGGACAAAGCTGAACCGGACTGCCTTTGTTCCAACCACACGGACCTCGTGCCGTGTGCTGTTATCTGAGCCCGAAGCCAGAGAGGCCTCTCTGCGACGAAGTTCAGATAAGTTTAACAGTTTGGAGTTTGTGATTCATGACATTTAAGAAATCAATTAGAAATGTTAATCTGTGATTCATAACTCTAGAATGTGTAATATCATTTAGTTTTCTTAAATATAAATGTGTGTTGCATTCAACTGTTTTGTTGATAATTTTAGAAATAAAATCTGTCAACGCCGAGAAATATCTTCTCATTCCTGTTTAACTGTTTAGTCTGAAATTGACACAAGTCAATAGACGTTAGATTATTGGTGGCCCTGCCTATCCTTGATCATTGAATAATAATCAGTTAAGGGAAATTGTGGTAACAAGTAATGATAGGATCTTTCTCGGCACCTAAACGTAAATGAGACTGATATATATATAACGAGAAGTTACCTGACATAAATACTAACCTGCGTAGTTATTTAATGTCTGACTAACAATACTAACGAGAGACTCACCTTCGTCTTACTAACCGGTATTGTAGTTAATGTGTTTATAACCTTTTTTGTTTAACGATTTGTGTGTTATCATATGCGATCCCATGGTCTTTGATTTGGTCACGGAAGTGATTTGTCTTTGATTTGTTGATCTAGAGTTGAATTTTGATTAGCTTTTCCCTTTTGTATAATTAGTGTAGTGCTACATTTAGTCTTTGTTTTTGAATAAATTTAACAATTTATATCTTTGGAATTGGTGTCTGTGTCCAATTATTACAGAAATTGAGTTCTACAAGATTCCAGGATTCGTGATAAGGTGATACTATAAATTCACTTCTTAAATTGAAATTTATAAGTGTACCTTACGATACAACTGATAGCACTGCAACTCAGTGTAGGTGTGCGTTCAGTCCGGCAAACACAACATTTCAGTTATGAAACGCTTTCTACAGGTGATGTATAAATGTAATATTTTCACACATTTGAATAAGTTTGATTTGATACAAGATTTATGAAGTTGACCAAACAAAATGACATAATATTTTTCAGGGGATAAAAATCTCACGACACAATTGGGTAGTCCTCACGGCACACGGGTTGAAAACCACTGAGCCAAGCCACGGTGCTTCTTGGCTTTGCACGGCCACTGAGACTGCCAGGGGAAGACGGTGAGAAGCTTCCCTTCGATAGCTCAGTTGGTAGAGCGGAGGACTGTAGGTTTCAGGCAGCGGGCATCCTTAGGTCGCTGGTTCAATTCCGGCTCGAAGGAAGGCGTGATTATGGTTTGACATCGGTTTTGGACGAGCTCCCAAATGTCAAGCCATTGGAATTGCATGAGGACAAGGAGAAAACACCGGAAATTCGGATTTGCTGTGGAGAACTCGCATTGCCCAAACATCTCATATGCATGTGACCCTTTTCACCCTGAGCCCAGTTTTCTAAACCGGCCAGAAAGCGGTCTGGAACAATCATGAAGCCAACACATTGTGAAGCACTTCACTGAAGCCCGGGTAGCTCAGCCGGTAGAGCATCAGACTTTTAATCTGAGGGTCCAGGGTTCGAGTCCCTGTTCGGGCGCCTTGTTGACCGAGGGCCATGATGGTGAAAAGCCTGGATGGCCTTCCAGGTGACAATGAAATATGCAGTTGCGTCTAGGCAAGGTGTCTAGTCCTCTTTGCTTCTTTCGGCAAATATCCAGCCTGGGCAAGTGTTGTCTTCCAGAGGCAAGTCAAGCCAGGAACTCTGAGAGATGTTTTTGCCGTTGACGACGTGTCACTTTAGAACAGCACAACATGCATCTCTACTTGACTTGGCACAATCTGTGAGGGTTGGGCCAACACAACGTGTCCACACATTTGCAGGCATCTTGAAATACTTGGAATGACCTGTGGCCCCATGCCATGCAGAAGTCCACAGCTATGCGTGTCAGCATGCTCTGCTCCTCATCCCCAATGTGCCACTTGTAAGAACTTTGTAAAAAGCGACAGAGAACATGATCAGCAAAGAAACACAATTCTCCTGAGAACGACAATCATCGTGCCGATCGTAATCTCAGTGCATACCTGGATGCCCAACAAGCCAAGCCAGTGGTTCCCAAGCGTTGTAATGCCACGGCACACTTTGCTGAGACCAAAAACCTTCGCGGCGCACCAACATGAAAAAAAAAAAAAAGGATTTACTAGGTATTGTCTCACCTGAATGGCAACAGGCTGCTAAAGCTATTATCACACGCACATTGCATGTTAAAGTATGTCAGTAAGGGAGTAATTAAAAGGGCAAATGTGTGAAGTGCAAGGAGTGGCCCTTAGTGGTTAAGTAAAAAAGTACACAGACAAACTAAATAATCCCTTGATACATATCATTTATTTAGTGCAGACAGACCAAGACCAGCCACAATAAACTATTCGCAGTAAATATAAATTCACAGCAAAATAGGTTCAGTTCACAATATCCTATAACAAGCTGCACAAAGGCAGCGCTAGCAGTGGAAAGAACGAAGAACTGCAGGAGAAACGCCGGGGCTATTTAGAGCCCGATTATTCAACACAGAGGGGGAAAACCAAGGCCAAATGAGACTTAGAGGAACAGGAGACATCCAACAACAGTATAAAGATAAAAAGGAATTCACCACATGTCCCTTTAATCAATTGCCTTGCAGTTCCACTGTGTAGCGTTATGTTGGGTGTATTTTGATAAGAGCATTTGGGCTCTGAGCTGAAGCACTGATCTAAAGAAGACCTCTCCACCCCCAAAGTTATCAGATTTCCTTTGCTCATCAGCTTGGAACTGGTTTGCATCAAAGTGACAGTTTTGGGGAGGATGGCACCGAGAAGAGGCCAAATAGGTTGAATCCTGCTATGAGATGTCTGGAGAAAGGGGCCTGTAGGTGATAAAAACTCTTTGAAGTGGACGAGAGCCGAAATCCCGACATAGTGCTACGAACCCGGGCCAACCGGCATTTCCAAAAGATGGCATGGATTGACATCAGTCATAAATCAAGCCCCCCTCCATTAGGACACTGGGGGCTGAAACCGAAATCCAATCTCAAGAACTCAAGAACCAATCACCTATTGATCTGACAGACTATAAGGAACAGTGCACAGTCTCTCTCTCTCTCTCTCTCTCTTTCTCTCTCACCTGAACCAGTAACTCGCTGCCACAGCTCAACCTGTAGCTCTGTTGCCCGAACCGGAACCAGAAACCAACCAAGTCTTTGCCGGCAACAGAAGAGTTAAACTGGGAGAAGGAGATTGAGCCGTACGAAGAATTCTATTAAAGGACTATATTAAAGAAAGAACTTTACAGACTGCGCATGCCCGCCTGTGCCCACCTGATCAGTGGAGTTTTACAGCTGGACAATTGAGTAAGTCGAATGTATATGAAAGTGTTCAGTCATTTAAATAGCTATTTGAGTCTTAAGAAACTTGACCCTTGGAACGAACAGGGCCCTGCTTTCCTCAAAGACTTTGTCTTCAAGTAACTACGGTGGAACCCTGCTTACAAAGAAGATTTTGTGCTCAACCTTGGAGCCTTCAAACCAGTGGAAAATCTGTTTGGAAAAGACTCTAATTTCGCGAAACCCCAATTTCCAGGTGCATCGACTGAGTGGAAGTTCTTGGACAAAGCCGAACCGCACTGCCTTTGTTCCAAACCACACGGACCATGTGTCGTGTGCTGTGATCTGAGCCCGAAGACAGAGAGGCCTCTCTGCGACGAAGTTCAGATAAGTTTAACAGTTTGGAGTTCATGATTCATGACATTTGAGAAATCAATTAGAAATGTTATTCTGTGATTCAAAACTCTAGAATGTGTAATATCATTTAGTTTTCTTAAATATAAATGTGTGTTGCATTAAACTGTTTTGTTGATAATTTTAGAAATAAAATCTGTCAACCCCGAGAAATATCTTCTCATTCCTGTTTAACTGTTTAGTCTGAAATTGACACAAGTCAATAGACGTTAGATTATTGGTGGCCCTGCCTATCCTTGATCATTGAATAATAATCAGTTAAGGGAAATTGTGGTAACAAGTAATGATAGGATCTTTCTCGGCACCTAAACGTAAATGAGACTGATATATATATAACGAGAAGTTACCTGACATAAATACTAACCTGCGTAGTTATTTAATGTCTGACTAACAATACTAACGAGAGACTCACCTTCGTCTTACTAACCGGTATTGTAGTTAATGTGTTTATAACCTTTTTTGTTTAACGATTTGTGTGTTAGAGCATCAGACTTTTAATCTGAGGGTCCAGGGTTCGAGTCCCTGTTCGGGCGCCTTGTTGACCGAGGGCCATGATGGTGAAAAGCCTGGATGGCCTTCCAGGTGACAATGAAATATGCAGTTGCGTCTAGGCAAGGTGTCTAGTCCTCTTTGCTTCTTTCGGCAAATATCCAGCCTGGGCAAGTGTTGTCTTCCAGAGGCAAGTCAAGTCAGGAACTCTGAGAGATGTTTTTGCCGTTGATGACGTGTCACTTTAGAACAGCACAACATGCATCTCTACTTGACTTGGCACAATCTGTGAGGGTTGGGCCAACACAACGTGTCCACACATTTGCAGGCGTCTTGAAATACTTGGAATGACCTGTGGCCCCATGCCATGCAGAAGTCCACAGCTATGCGTGTCAGCATGCTCTGCTCCTCATCCCCAATGTGCCACTTGTAAGAACTTTGTAAAAAGCGACAGAGAACATGATCAGCAAAGAAACACAATTCTCCTGAGAACGACAATCATCGTGCCGATCGTAATCTCAGTGCATACCTGGATGCCCAACAAGCCAAGCCAGTGGTTCCCAAGCGTTGTAATGCCACGGCACACTTTGCTGAGACCAAAAACCTTCGCGGCGCACCAACATGAAAAAAAAAAAAAAGGATTTACTAGGTATTGTCTCACCTGAATGGCAACAGGCTGCTAAAACTATTATCACACGCACATTGCATGTTAAAGTATGTCAGTAAGGGAGTAATTAAAAGGGCAAATGTGTGAAGTGCAAGGAGTGGCCCTTAGTGGTTAGGTAAAAAAGTACACAGACAAACTAAATAATCCCTTGATACAAATCATTTATTTAGTGCAGACAGACCAAGACCAGCCACAATAAACTATTCGCAGTAAATATAAATTCACAGCAAAATAGGTTCAGTTCACAATATCCTATAACAAGCTGCACAAAGGCAGCGCTAGCAGTGGAAAGAACGAAGAACTGCAGGAGAAACGCCGGGGCTATTTAGAGCCCGATTATTCAACACAGAGGGGGAAAACCAAGGCCAAATGAGACTTAGAGGAACAGGAGACATCCAACAACAGTATAAAGATGAAAAGGAATTCACCACATGTCCCTTTAATCAATTGCCTTGCAGTTCCACTGTGTAGCGTTATGTTGGGTGTATTTTGATAAGAGCATTTGGGCTCTGAGCTGAAGCACTGATCTAAAGAAGACCTCTCCACCCCCAAAGTTATCAGATTTCCTTTGCTCATCAGCTTGGAACTGGTTTGCATCAAAGTGACAGTTTTGGGGAGGATGGCACCGAGAAGAGGCCAAATAGGTTGAATCCTGCTATGAGATGTCTGGAGAAAGGGGCCTGTAGGTGATAAAAACTCTTTGAAGTGGACGAGAGCCGAAATCCCGACATAGAGCTACGAACCCGGGCCAACCGGCATTTCCAAAAGATGGCATGGATTGACATCAGTCATAAATCAAGCCCCCCTCCATTAGGACACTGGGGGCTGAAACCGAAATCCAATCTCAAGAACTCAAGAACCAATCACCTATTGATCTGACAGACTATAAGGAACAGTGCACAGTCTCTCTCTCTCTCTCTCTCTCTCTCTATCTCTCTCTCTCTCTTTCTCTCTCACCTGAACCAGTAACTCGCTGCCACAGCTCAACCTGTAGCTCTGTTGCCCGAACCGGAACCAGAAACCAACCAAGTCTTTGCCGGCAACAGAAGAGTTAAACTGGGAGAAGGAGATTGAGCCGTACGAAGAATTCTTTTAAAGGACTTTATTAAATAAAGAACTTTACAGACTGCGCATGCCCGCCTGTGCCCACCTGATCAGTGGAGTTTTACAGCTGGACAATTGAGTAAGTCGAATGTATATGAAAGTGTTCAGTCATTTAAATAGCTATTTGAGTCTTAAGAAACTTGACCCTTGGAACGAACAGGGCCCTGCTTTCCTCAAAGACTTTGTCTTCAAGTAACTACGGTGGAACCCTGCTTACAAAGAAGATTTTGTGCACAACCTTGGAGCCTTCAAACCAGTGGAAAATCTGTTAGGAAAAGACTCTAATTTCGCGAAACCCCAACTTCCAGGTGCTTCGACTGAGTGGAAGTTCTTGGACAAAGCCGAACCGCACTGCCTTTGTTCCAAACCACACGGACCATGTGCCGTGTGCTGTGATCTGAGCCCGAAGACAGAGAGGCCTCTCTGCGACGAAGTTCAGATAAGTTTAACAGTTTGGAGTTCATGATTCATGACATTTGAGAAATCAATTAGAAATGTTATTCTGTGATTCATAACTCTAGAATGTGTAATATCATTTAGTTTTCTTAAATATAAATGTGTGTTGCATTAAACTGTTTTGTTGATAATTTTAGAAATAAAATCTGTCAACCCCGAGAAATATCTTCTCATTCCTGTTTAACTGTTTAGTCTGAAATTGACACAAGTCAATAGACGTTAGATTATTGGTGGCCCTGCCTATCCTTGATCATTGAATAATAATCAGTTAAGGGAAATTGTGGTAACAAGTAACGATAGGATCTTTCTCGGCACCTAAACGTAAATGAGACTGATATATATATAACGAGAAGTTACCTGACATAAATACTAACCTGCGTAGTTATTTAATGTCTGACTAACAATACTAACGAGAGACTCACCTTCGTCTTACTAACCGGTATTGTAGTTAATGTGTTTATAACCTTTTTTGTTTAACGATTTGTGTGTTATCATATGCGATCCCATGGTCTTTGATTTGGTCACGGAAGTGATTTGTCTTTGATTTGTTGATCTAGAGTTGAATTTTGATTAGCTTTTCCCTTTTGTATAATTAGTGTAGTGCTACATTTAGTGTTTGTTTTTGAATAAATTTAACAATTTATATCTTTGGAATTGGTGTCTGTGTCCAATTATTACAGAAATTGAGTTCTACAAGATTCCAGGATTCGTGATAAGGTGATACTATAAATTCACTTCTTAAATTGAAATTTATAAGTGTACCTTACGATACAACTGATAGCACTGCAACTCAGTGTAGGTGTGCGTTCAGTCCGGCAAACACAACATTTCAGTTATGAAACGCTTTCTACAGGTGATGTATAAATGTAATATTTTCACACATTTGAATAAGTTTGATTTGATACAAGATTTATGAAGTTGACCAAACAAAATGACATAATATTTTTCAGGGGATAAAAATCTCACGACACAATTGGGTAGTCCTCACGGCACACGGGTTGAAAACCACTGAGCCAAGCCACGGTGCTTCTTGGCTTTGCACGGCCACTGAGACTGCCAGGGGAAGACGGTGAGAAGCTTCCCTTCGATAGCTCAATTGGTAGAGCGGAGGACTGTAGGTTTCAGGCAGCGGGCATCCTTAGGTCGCTGGTTCAATTCCGGCTCGAAGGAAGGCGTGATTATGGTTTGACATCGGTTTTGGACGAGCTCCCAAATGTCAAGCCATTGGAATTGCATGAGGACAAGGAGAAAACACCGGAAATTCAGATTTGCTGTGGAGAACTCGCATTGCCCAAACATCTCATATGCATGTGACCCTTTTCACCCTGAGCCCAGTTTTCTAAACCGGCCAGAAAGCGGTCTGGAACAATCATGAAGCCAACACATTGTGAAGCACTTCACTGAAGCCCGGGTAGCTCAGCCGGTAGAGCATCAGACTTTTAATCTGAGGGTCCAGGGTTCGAGTCCCTGTTCGGGTGCCTTGTTGACCAAGGGCCCTGATGGTGAAAAGCCTGGATGGCCTTCCAGGTGACAATGAAATATGCAGTTGCGTCTAGGCAAGGTGTCTAGTCCTCTTTGCTTCTTTCGGCAAATATCCAGCCTGGGCAAGTGTTGTCTTCCAGAGGCAAGTCAAGCCAGGAACTCTGAGAGATGTTTTTGCCGTTGACGACGTGTCACTTTAGAACAGCACAACATGCATCTCTACTTGACTTGGCACAATCTGTGAGGGTTGGGCCAACACAACGTGTCCACACATTTGCAGGCGTCTTGAAATACTTGGAATGACCTGTGGCCCCATGCCATGCAGAAGTCCACAGCTATGCCTCATCCCCAATGTGCCACTTGTAAGAACTTTGTAAAAAGCGACAGAGAACATGATCAGCAAAGAAACACAATTCTCCTGAGAACGACAATCATCGTGCCGATCGTAATCTCAGTGCATACCTGGATGCCCAACAAGCCAAGCCAGTGGTTCCCAAGCGTTGTAATGCCACGGCACACTTTGCTGAGACCAAAAACCTTCGCGGCGCACCAACATGAAAAAAAAAAAAAAGGATTTACTAGGTATTGTCTCACCTGAATGGCAACAGGCTTTTAAAACTATTATCACACGCACATTGCATGTTAAAGTATGTCAGTAAGGGAGTAATTAAAAGGGCAAATGTGTGAAGTGCAAGGAGTGGCCCTTAGTGGTTAGGTAAAAAAGTACACAGACAAACTAAATAATCCCTTGATACAAATCATTTATTTAGTGCAGACAGACCAAGACCAGCCACAATAAACTATTCGCAGTAAATATAAATTCACAGCAAAATAGGTTCAGTTCACAATATCCTATAACAAGCTGCACAAAGGCATCGCTAGCAGTGGAAAGAACGAAGAACTGCAGGAGAAACGCCGGGGCTATTTAGAGCCCGATTATTCAACACAGAGGGGGAAAACCAAGGCCAAATGAGACTTAGAGGAAGAGGAGACATCCAACAACAGTATAGAGATAAAAAGGAATTCACCACATGTCCCTTTAATCAATTGCCTTGCAGTTCCACTGTGTAGCGTTATGTTGGGTGTATTTTGATAAGAGCATTTGGGCTCTGAGCTGAAGCACTGATCTAAAGAAGACCTCTCCACCCCCAAAGTTATCAGATTTCCTTTGCTCATCAGCTTGGAACTGGTTTGCATCAAAGTGACAGTTTTGGGGAGGATGGCACCGAGAAGAGGCCAAATAGGTTGAATCCTGCTATGAGATGTCTGGAGAAAGGGGCCTGTAGGTGATAAAAACTCTTTGAAGTGGACGAGAGCCGAAATCCCGACATAGAGCTACGAACCCGGGCCAACCGGCATTTCCAAAAGATGGCATGGATTGACATCAGTCATAAATCAAGCCCCCCCCCATTAGGACACTGGGGGCTGAAACCGAAATCCAATCTCAAGAACTCAAGAACCAATCACCTAATGATCTGACAGACTATAAGGAACAGTGCACAGTCTCTCTCTCTCTCTCTCTCTCTCTTTCTCTCTCTCTCTCTTTCTCTCTCACCTGAACCAGTAACTCGCTGCCACAGCTCAACCTGTAGCTCTGTTGCCCGAACCGGAACCAGAAACCAACCAAGTCTTTGCCGGCAACAGAAGAGTTAAACTGGGAGAAGGAGATTGAGCCGTACGAAGAATTCTTTTAAAGGACTTTATTAAATAAAGAACTTTACAGACTGCGCATGCCCGCCTGTGCCCACCTGATCAGTGGAGTTTTACAGCTGGACAATTGAGTAAGTCGAATGTATATGAAAGTGTTCAGTCATTTAAATAGCTATTTGAGTCTTAAGAAACTTGACCCTTGGAACGAACAGGGCCCTGCTTTCCTCAAAGACTTTGTCTTCAAGTAACTACGGTGGAACCCTGCTTACAAAGAAGATTTTGTGCACAACCTTGGAGCCTTCAAACCAGTGGAAAATCTGTTTGGAAAAGACTCTAATTTCGCGAAACCCCAACTTCCATCTGCATCGACTGAGTGGAAGTTCTTGGACAAAGCCGAACCGCACTGCCTTTGTTCCAAACCACACGGACCATGTGCCGTGTGCTGTGATCTGAGCCCGAAGACAGAGAGGCCTCTCTGCGACGAAGTTCAGATAAGTTTAACAGTTTGGAGTTCATGATTCATGACATTTGAGAAATCAATTAGAAATGTTATTCTGTGATTCATAACTCTAGAATGTGTAATATCATTTAGTTTTCTTAAATATAAATGTGTGTTGCATTAAACTGTTTTGTTGATAATTTTAGAAATAAAATCTGTCAACCCCGAGAAATATCTTCTCATTCCTGTTTAACTGTTTAGTCTGAAATTGACACAAGTCAATAGACGTTAGATTATTGGTGGCCCTGCCTATCCTTGATCATTGAATAATAATCAGTTAAGGGAAATTGTGGTAACAAGTAACGATAGGATCTTTCTCGGCACCTAAACGTAAATGAGACTGATATATATATAACGAGAAGTTACCTGACATAAATACTAACCTGCGTAGTTATTTAATGTCTGACTAACAATACTAACGAGAGACTCACCTTCGTCTTACTAACCGGTATTGTAGTTAATGTGTTTATAACCTTTTTTGTTTAACGATTTGTGTGTTAGAGCATCAGACTTTTAATCTGAGGGTCCAGGGTTCGAGTCCCTGTTCGGGCGCCTTGTTGACCGAGGGCCATGATGGTGAAAAGCCTGGATGGCCTTCCAGGTGACAATGAAATATGCAGTTGCGTCTAGGCAAGGTGTCTAGTCCTCTTTGCTTCTTTCGGCAAATATCCAGCCTGGGCAAGTGTTGTCTTCCAGAGGCAAGTCAAGCCAGGAACTCTGAGAGATGTTTTTGCCGTTGACGACGTGTCACTTTAGAACAGCACAACATGCATCTCTACTTGACTTGGCACAATCTGTGAGGGTTGGGCCAACACAACGTGTCCACACATTTGCAGGCGTCTTGAAATACTTGGAATGACCTGTGGCCCCATGCCATGCAGAAGTCCACAGCTATGCGTGTCAGCATGCTCTGCTCTTCATCCCCAATGTGCCACTTGTAAGAACTGTGTAAAAAGCGACAGAGAACGTGATCAGCAAAGAAACACAATTCTCCTGAGAACGACAATCATCGTGCCGATCGTAATCTCAGTGCATACCTGGATGCCCAACAAGCCAAGCCAGTGGTTCCCAAGCGTTGTAATGCCACGGCACACTTTGCTGAGACCAAAAACCTTCGCGGCGCACCAACATGAAAAAAAAAAAAAAGGATTTACTAGGTATTGTCTCACCTGAATGGCAACAGGCTGCTAAAACTATTATCACACGCACATTGCATGTTAAAGTATGTCAGTAAGGGAGTAATTAAAAGGGCAAATGTGTGAAGTGCAAGGAGTGGCCCTTAGTGGTTAGGTAAAAAAGTACACAGACAAACTAAATAATCCCTTGATACAAATCATTTATTTAGTGCAGACAGACCAAGACCAGCCACAATAAACTATTCGCAGTACATATAAATTCACAGCAAAATAGGTTCAGTTCACAATATCCTATAACAAGCTGCACAAAGGCAGCGCTAGCAGTGGAAAGAACGAAGAACTGCAGGAGAAACGCCGGGGCTATTTAGAGCCCGATTATTCAACACAGAGGGGGAAAACCAAGGCCAAATGAGACTTAGAGGAACAGGAGACATCCAACAACAGTATAAAGATAAAAAGGAATTCACCACATGTCCCTTTAATCAATTGCCTTGCAGTTCCACTGTGTAGCGTTATGTTGGGTGTATTTTGATAAGAGCATTTGGGCTCTGAGCTGAAGCACTGATCTAAAGAAGACCTCTCCACCCCCAAAGTTATCAGATTTCCTTTGCTCATCAGCTTGGAACTGGTTTGCATCAAAGTGACAGTTTTGGGGAGGATGGCACCGAGAAGAGGCCAAATAGGTTGAATCCTGCTATGAGATGTCTGGAGAAAGGGGCCTGTAGGTGATAAAAACTCTTTGAAGTGGACGAGAGCCGAAATCCCGACATAGAGCTACGAACCCGGGCCAACCGGCATTTCCAAAAGATGGCATGGATTGACATCAGTCATAAATCAAGCCCCCCTCCATTAGGACACTGGGGGCTGAAACCGAAATCCAATCTCAAGAACTCAAGAACCAATCACCTATTGATCTGACAGACTATAAGGAACAGTGCACAGTCTCTCTCTCTCTCTCTCTCTCTCTCTTTCTCTCTCTCTCTCTTTCTCTCTCACCTGAACCAGTAACTCGCTGCCACAGCTCAACCTGTAGCTCTGTTGCCCGAACCGGAACCAGAAACCAACCAAGTCTTTGCCGGCAACAGAAGAGTTAAACTGGGAGAAGGAGATTGAGCCGTACGAAGAATTCTTTTAAAGGACTTTATTAAATAAAGAACTTTACAGACTGCGCATGCCCGCCTGTGCCCACCTGATCAGTGGAGTTTTACAGCTGGACAATTGAGTAAGTCGAATGTATATGAAAGTGTTCAGTCATTTAAATAGCTATTTGAGTCTTAAGAAACTTGACCCTTGGAACGAACAGGGCCCTGCTTTCCTCAAAGACTTTGTCTTCAAGTAACTACGGTGGAACCCTGCTTATAAAGAAGATTTTGTGCACAACCTTGGAGCCTTCAAACCAGTGGAAAATCTGTTTGGAAAAGACTCTAATTTCGCGAAACCCCAACTTCCAGCTGCATCGACTGAGTGGAAGTTCTTGGACAAAGCCGAACCGCACTGCCTTTGTTCCAAACCACACGGACCATGTGCCGTGTGCTGTGATCTGAGCCCGAAGACAGAGAGGCCTCTCTGCGACGAAGTTCAGATAAGTTTAACAGTTTGGAGTTCATGATTCATGACATTTGAGAAATCAATTAGAAATGTTATTCTGTGATTCATAACTCTAGAATGTGTAATATCATTTAGTTTTCTTAAATATAAATGTGTGTTGCATTAAACTGTTTTGTTGATAATTTTAGAAATAAAATCTGTCAACCCCGAGAAATATGTTCTCATTCCTGTTTAACTGTTTAGTATGAAATTGACACAAGTCAATAGACGTTAGATTATTGGTGGCCCT
Organism: Amia ocellicauda; assembly: GCF_036373705.1. Taxonomy (NCBI): domain Eukaryota; kingdom Metazoa; phylum Chordata; class Actinopteri; order Amiiformes; family Amiidae; genus Amia; species Amia ocellicauda. The sequence continues at coordinate 40,138 of NW_027102744.1, read as the reverse complement.
GCCTATCCTTGATCATTGAATAATAATCAGTTAAGGGAAATTGTGGTAACAAGTAACGATAGGATCTTTCTCGGCACCTAAACGTAAATGAGACTGATATATATATAACGAGAAGTTACCTGACATAAATACTAACCTGCGTAGTTATTTAATGTCTGACTAACAATACTAACGAGAGACTCACCTTCGTCTTACTAACCGGTATTGTAGTTAATGTGTTTATAACCTTTTTTGTTTAACGATTTGTGTGTTATCATATGCGATCCCATGGTCTTTGATTTTGTCACGGAAGTGATTTGTCTTTGATTTGTTGATCTAGAGTTGAATTTTAATTAGCTTTTCCCTTTTGTATAATTAGTGTAGTGCTACATTTAGTCTTTGTTTTTGAATAAATTTAACAATTTATATCTTTGGAATTGGTGTCTGTGTCCAATTATTACAGAAATTGAGTTCTACAAGATTCCAGGATTCGTGATAAGGTGATACTATAAATTCACTTCTTAAATTGAAATTTATAAGTGTACCTTACGATACAACTGATAGCACTGCAACTCAGTGTAGGTGTGCGTTCAGTCCGGCAAACACAACATTTCAGTTATGAAACGCTTTCTACAGGTGATGTATAAATGTAATATTTTCACACATTTGAATAAGTTTGATTTGATACAAGATTTATGAAGTTGACCAAACAAAATGACATAATATTTTTCAGGGGATAAAAATCTCACGACACAATTGGGTAGTCCTCACGGCACACGGGTTGAAAACCACTGAGCCAAGCCACGGTGCTTCTTGGCTTTGCACGGCCACTGAGACTGCCAGGGGAAGACGGTGAGAATCTTCGCTTCGATAGCTCAGTTGGTAGAGCGGAGGACTGTAGGTTTCAGACAGCGGGCATCCTTAGGTCGCTGGTTCAATTCCGGCTCGAAGGAAGGCGTGATTATGGTTTGACATCGGTTTTGGACGAGCTCCCAAATGTCAAGCCATTGGAATTGCATGAGGACAAGGAGAAAACACCGGAAATTCGGATTTGCTGTGGAGAACTCGCATTGCCCAAACATCTCATATGCATGTGGCCCTTTTCACCCTGAGCCCAGTTTTCTAAACCGGCCAGAAAGCGGTCTGGAACAATCATGAAGCCAACACATTGTGAAGCACTTCACTGAAGCCCGGGTAGCTCAGCCGGTAGAGCATCAGACTTTTAATCTGAGGGTCCAGGGTTCGAGTCCCTGTTCGGGTGCCTTGTTGACCGAGGGCCATGATGGTGAAAAGCCTGGATGGCCTTCCAGGTGACAATGAAATATGCAGTTGTGTCTAGGCAAGGTGTCTAGTCCTCTTTGCTTCTTTCTGCAAATATCCAGCCTGGGCAAGTGTTGTCTTCCAGAGGCAAGTCAAGCCAGGAACTCTGAGAGATGTTTTTGCCGTTGACGACGTGTCACTTTAGAACAGCACAACATGCATCTCTACTTGACTTGGCACAATCTGTGAGGGTTGGGCCAACACAACGTGTCCACACATTTGCAGGCGTCTTGAAATACTTGGAATGACCTGTGGCCCCATGCCATGCAGAAGTCCACAGCTATGCGTGTCAGCATGCTCTGCTCCTCATCCCCAATGTGCCACTTGTAAGAACTTTGTAAAAAGCGACAGAGAACATGATCAGCAAAGAAACACAATTCTCCTGAGAACGACAATCATCGTGCCGATCGTAATCTCAGTGCATACCTGGATGCCCAACAAGCCAAGCCAGTGGTTCCCAAGCGTTGTAATGCCACGGCACACTTTGCTGAGACCAAAAACCTTCGCGGCGCACCAACATGAAAAAAAAAAAAAAGGATTTACTAGGTATTGTCTCACCTGAATGGCAACAGGCTGCTAAAACTATTATCACACGCACATTGCATGTTAAAGTATGTCAGTAAGGGAGTAATTAAAAGGGCAAATGTGTGAAGTGCAAGGAGTGGCCCTTAGTGGTTAGGTAAAAAAGTACACAGACAAACTAAATAATCCCTTGATACAAATCATTTATTTAGTGCAGACAGACCAAGACCAGCCACAATAAACTATTCGCAGTAAATATAAATTCACAGCAAAATAGGTTCAGTTCACAATATCCTATAACAAGCTGTATTTAACGAAGTAGTTAAACGTTACAAAGGGCATTACAATTGTTGAAAAACAATAGCACACGGATCAAACATGCTATCCCCGCCATTTTATTCGATTTGATTAGACGTTTCGCGACCGAAATGTTTTGTGTGCAGACTGAACGCACACCTGAGCCGAGCACGATCACAATACATATCCACAGTTAATCTAAGCAGTATCATATTGTAACCATTTCGGTCTGTTATCAACCCTTCCGGATCCAAAACCAGGAGTCAGACACCCTTTTCGGTGGACATGCTGTTGACTTCTCACAAGCACCATCTGCCTTCACAAAGGCAGCGCTAGCAGTGGAAAGAACGAAGAACTGCAGAAGAAACGCCGGGGCTATTTAGAGCCCGATTATTCAACACAGAGGGGGGAAACCAAAGCCAAATGAGACTTAGAGGAACAGGAGACATCCAACAACAGTATAAAGATGAAAAGGAATTCACCACATGTCCCTTTAATCAATTGCCTTGCAGTTCCACTGTGTAGCGTTATGTTGGGTGTATTTTGATAAGAGCATTTGGGCTCTGAGCTGAAGCACTGATCTAAAGAAGACCTCTCCACCCCCAAAGTTATCAGATTTCCTTTGCTCATCAGCTTGGAACTGGTTTGCATCAAAGTGACAGTTTTGGGGAGGATGGCACCGAGAAGAGGCCAAATAGGTTGAATCCTGCTATGAGATGTCTGGAGAAAGGGGCCTGTAGGTGATAAAAACTCTTTGAAGTGGACGAGAGCCGAAATCCCGACATAGAGCTACGAACCCGGGCCAACCGGCATTTCCAAAAGATGGCATGGATTGACATCAGTCATAAATCAAGCCCCCCTCCATTAGGACACTGGGGGCTGAAACCGAAATCCAATCTCAAGAACTCAAGAACCAATCACCTATTGATCTGACAGACTATAAGGAACAGTGCACAGTCTCTCTCTCTCTCTCTCTCTTTCTCTCTCACCTGAACCAGTAACTCGCTGCCACAGCTCAACCTGTAGCTCTGTTGCCCGAACCGGAACCAGAAACCAACCAAGTCTTTGCCGGCAACAGAAGAGTTAAACTGGGAGAAGTAGATTGAGCCGTACGAAGAATTCTATTAAAGGACTATATTAAAGAAAGAACTTTACAGACTGCGCATGCCCGCCTGTGCCCACCTGATCAGTGGAGTTTTACAGCTGGACAATTGAGTAAGTCGAATGTATATGAAAGTGTTCAGTCATTTAAATAGCTATTTGAGTCTTAAGAAACTTGACCCTTGGAACGAACAGGGCCCTGCTTTCCTCAAAGACTTTGTCTTCAAGTAACTACGGTGGAACCCTGCTTACAAAGAAGATTTTGTGCACAACCTTGGAGCCTTCAAACCAGTGGAAAATCTGTTTGGAAAAGACTCTAATTTCGCGAAACCCCAATTTCCAGGTGCATCGACTGAGTGGAAGTTCTTGGACAAAGCCGAACCGCACTGCCTTTGTTCCAAACCACACGGACCATGTGCCGTGTGCTGTGATCTGAGCCCGAAGACAGAGAGGCCTCTCTGCGACGAAGTTCAGATAAGTTTAACAGTTTGGAGTTCATGATTCATGACATTTGAGAAATCAATTAGAAATGTTATTCTGTGATTCAAAACTCTAGAATGTGTAATATCATTTCGTTTTCTTAAATATAAATGTGTGTTGCATTAAACTGTTTTGTTGATAATTTTAGAAATAAAATCTGTCAACCCCGAGAAATATGTTCTCATTCCTGTTTAACTGTTTAGTCTGAAATTGACACAAGTCAATAGACGTTAGATTATTGGTGGCCCTGCCTATCCTTGATCATTGAATAATAATCAGTTAAGGGAAATTGTGGTAACAAGTAATGATAGGATCTTTCTCGGCACCTAAACGTAAATGAGACTGATATATATATAACGAGAAGTTACCTGACATAAATACTAACCTGCGTAGTTATTTAATGTCTGACTAACAATACTAACGAGAGACTCACCTTCGTCTTACTAACCGGTATTGTAGTTAATGTGTTTATAACCTTTTTTGTTTAACGATTTGTGTGTTAGAGCATCAGACTTTTAATCTGAGGGTCCAGGGTTCGAGTCCCTGTTCGGGCGCCTTGTTGACCGAGGGCCATGATGGTGAAAAGCCTGGATGGCCTTCCAGGTGACAATGAAATATGCAGTTGCGTCTAGGCAAGGTGTCTAGTCCTCTTTGCTTCTTTCGTCAAATATCCAGCCTGGGCAAGTGTTGTCTTCCAGAGGCAAGTCAAGCCAGGAACTCTGAGAGATGTTTTTGCCGTTGACGACGTGTCACTTTAGAACAGCACAACATGCATCTCTACTTGACTTGGCACAATCTGTGAGGGTTGGGCCAACACAACGTGTCCACACATTTGCAGGCGTCTTGAAATACTTGGAATGACCTGTGGCCCCATGCCATGCAGAAGTCCACAGCTATGCGTGTCAGCATGCTCTGCTCTTCATCCCCAATGTGCCACTTGTAAGAACTGTGTAAAAAGCGACAGAGAACGTGATCAGCAAAGAAACACAATTCTCCTGAGAACGACAATCATCGTGCCGATCGTAATCTCAGTGCATACCTGGATGCCCAACAAGCCAAGCCAGTGGTTCCCAAGCGTTGTAATGCCACGGCACACTTTGCTGAGACCAAAAACCTTTGCGGCGCACCAACATGAAAGAAAAAAAAAAGGATTTACTAGGTATTGTCTCACCTGAATGGCAACAGGCTGCTAAAACTATTATCACACGCACATTGCATGTTAAAGTATGTCAGTAAGGGAGTAATTAAAAGGGCAAATGTGTGAAGTGCAAGGAGTGGACCTTAGTGGTTAGGTAAAAAAGTACACAGACAAACTAAATAATCCCTTGATACAAATCATTTATTTAGTGCAGACAGACCAAGACCAGCCACAATAAACTATTCGCAGTAAATATAAATTCACAGCAAAATAGGTTCAGTTCACAATATCCTATAACAAGCTGCACAAAGGCAGCGCTAGCAGTGGAAAGAACGAAGAACTGCAGGAGAAACGCCGGGGCTATTTAGAGCCCGATTATTCAACACAGAGGGGGAAAACCAGGGCCAAATGAGACTTAGAGGAACAGGAGACATCCAACAACAGTATAAAGATAAAAAGGAATTCACCACATGTCCCTTTAATCAATTGCCTTGCAGTTCCACTGTGTAGCGTTATGTTGGGTGTATTTTGATAAGAGCATTTGGGCTCTGAGCTGAAGCACTGATCTAAAGAAGACCTCTCCACCCCCAAAGTTATCAGATTTCCTTTGCTCATCAGCTTGGAACTGGTTTGCATCAAAGTGACAGTTTTGGGGTGGATGGCACCGAGAAGAGGCCAAATAGGTTGAATCCTGCTATGAGATGTCTGGAGAAAGGGGCCTGTAGGTCATAAAAACTCTTTGAAGTGGACGAGAGCCGAAATCCCGACATAGAGCTACGAACCCGGGCCAACCGGCACTTCCAAAAGATGGCATGGATTGACATCAGTCATAAATCAAGCCCCCCTCCATTAAGACACTGGGGGCTGAAACCGAAATCCAATCTCAAGAACTCAAGAACCAATCACCTATTGATCTGACAGACTATAAGGAACAGTGCACAGTCTCTCTCTCTCTCTCTCTCTCTCTCTCTCTCTTTCTCTCTCACCTGAACCAGTAACTCGCTGCCACAGCTCAACCTGTAGCTCTGTTGCCCGAACCGGAACCAGAAACCAACCAAGTCTTTGCCGGCAACAGAAGAGTTAAACTGGGAGAAGGAGATTGAGCCGTACGAAGAATTCTATTAAAGGACTTTATTAAATAAAGAACTTTACAGACTGCGCATGCCCGCCTGTGCCCACCTGATCAGTGGAGTTTTACAGCTGGACAATTGAGTAAGTCGAATGTATATGAAAGTGTTCAGTCATTTAAATAGCTATTTGAGTCTTAAGAAACTTGACCCTTGGAACGAACAGGGCCCTGCTTTCCTCAAAGACTTTGTCTTCAAGTAACTACGGTGGAACCCTGCTTACAAAGAAGATTTTGTGCACAACCTTGGAGCCTTCAAACCAGTGGAAAATCTGTTTGGAAAAGACTCTAATTTCGCGAAACCCCAATTTCCAGGTGCATCGACTGAGTGGAAGTTCTTGGACAAAGCCGAACCGCACTGCCTTTGTTCCAAACCACACGGACCATGTGCCGTGTGCTGTGATCTGAGCCCGAAGACAGAGAGGCCTCTCTGCGACGAAGTTCAGATAAGTTTAACAGTTTGGAGTTCATGATTCATGACATTTGAGAAATCAATTAGAAATGTTATTCTGTGATTCAAAACTCTAGAATGTGTAATATCATTTAGTTTTCTTAAATATAAATGTGTGTTGCATTAAACTGTTTTGTTGATAATTTTAGAAATAAAATCTGTCAACCCCGAGAAATATCTTCTCATTCCTGTTTAACTGTTTAGTCTGAAATTGACACAAGTCAATAGACGTTAGATTATTGGTGGCCCTGCCTATCCTTGATCATTGAATAATAATCAGTTAAGGGAAATTGTGGTAACAAGTAACGATAGGATCTTTCTCGGCACCTAAACGTAAATGAGACTGATATATATATAACGAGAAGTTACCTGACATAAATACTAACCTGCGTAGTTATTTAATGTCTGACTAACAATACTAACGAGAGACTCACCTTCGTCTTACTAACCGGTATTGTAGTTAATGTGTTTATAACCTTTTTTGTTTAACGATTTGTGTGTTATCATATGCGATCCCATGGTCTTTGATTTGGTCACGGAAGTGATTTGTCTTTGATTTGTTGATCTAGAGTTGAATTTTAATTAGCTTTTCCCTTTTGTATAATTAGTGTAGTGCTACATTTAGTCTTTGTTTTTGAATAAATTTAACAATTTATATCTTTGGAATTGGTGTCTGTGTCCAATTATTACAGAAATTGAGTTCTACAAGATTCCAGGATTCGTGATAAGGTGATACTATAAATTCACTTCTTAAATTGAAATTTATAAGTGTACCTTACGATACAACTGATAGCACTGCAACTCAGTGTAGGTGTGCGTTCAGTCCGGCAAACACAACATTTCAGTTATGAAACGCTTTCTACAGGTGATGTATAAATGTAATATTTTCACACATTTGAATAAGTTTGATTTGATACAAGATTTATGAAGTTGACCAAACAAAATGACATAATATTTTTCAGGGGATAAAAATCTCACGACACAATTGGGTAGTCCTCACGGCACACGGGTTGAAAACCACTGAGCCAAGCCACGGTGCTTCTTGGCTTTGCACGGCCACTGAGACTGCCAGGGGAAGACGGTGAGAAGCTTCCCTTCGATAGCTCAGTTGGTAGAGCGGAGGACTGTAGGTTTCAGACAGCGGGCATCCTTAGGTCGCTGGTTCAATTCCGGCTCGAAGGAAGGCGTGATTATGGCTTGACATCGGTTTTGGACGAGCTCCCAAATGTCAAGCCATTGGAATTGCATGAGGACAAGGAGAAAACACCGGAAATTCGGATTTGCTGTGTAGAACTCGCATTGCCCAAACATCTCATATGCATGTGACCCTTTTCACCCTGAGCCCAGTTTTCTAAACCGGCCAGAAAGCGGTCTGGAACAATCATGAAGCCAACACATTGTGAAGCACTTCACTGAAGCCCGGGTAGCTCAGCCGGTAGAGCATCAGACTTTTAATCTGAGGGTCCAGGGTTCGAGTCCCTGTTCGGGCGCCTTGTTGACCGAGGGCCATGATGGTGAAAAGCCTGGATGGCCTTACAGGTGACAATGAAATATGCAGTTGCGTCTAGGCAAGGTGTCTAGTCCTCTTTGCTTCTTTCGGCAAATATCCAGCCTGGGCAAGTCAAGCCAGGAACTCTGAGAGATGTTTTTGCCGTTGACGACGTGTCACTTTAGAACAGCACAACATGCATCTCTACTTGACTTGGCACAATCTGTGAGGGTTGGGCCAACACAACGTGTCCACACATTTGCAGGCGTCTTGAAATACTTGGAATGACCTGTGGCCCCATGCCATGCAGAAGTCCACAGCTATGCGTGTCAGCATGCTCTGCTCCTCATCCCCAATGTGCTACTTGTAAGAACTGTATAAAAAGCGACAGAGAACGTGATCAGCAAAGAAACACAATTCTCCTGAGAACGACAATCATCGTGCCGATCGTAATCTCAGTGCATACCTGGATGCCCAACAAGCCAAGCCAGTGGTTCCCAAGCGTTGTAATGCCACGGCACACTTTGCTGAGACCAAAAACCTTCGCGGCGCACCAACATGAAAAAAAAAAAAAAGGATTTACTAGGTATTGTCTCACCTGAATGGCAACAGGCTGCTAAAGCTATTATCACACGCACATTGCATGTTAAAGTATGTCAGTAAGGGAGTAATTAAAAGGGCAAATGTGTGAAGTGCAAGGAGTGGCCCTTAGTGGTTAAGTAAAAAAGTACACAGACAAACTAAATAATCCCTTGATACATATCATTTATTTAGTGCAGACAGACCAAGACCAGCCACAATAAACTATTCGCAGTAAATATAAATTCACAGCAAAATAGGTTCAGTTCACAATATCCTATAACAAGCTGCACAAAGGCAGCGCTAGCAGTGGAAAGAACGAAGAACTGCAGGAGAAACGCCGGGGCTATTTAGAGCCCGATTATTCAACACAGAGGGGGAAAACCAAGGCCAAATGAGACTTAGAGGAACAGGAGACATCCAACAACAGTATAAAGATAAAAAGGAATTCACCACATGTCCCTTTAATCAATTGCCTTGCAGTTCCACTGTGTAGCATTATGTTGGGTGTATTTTGATAAGAGCATTTGGGCTCTGAGCTGAAGCACTGATCTAAAGAAGACCTCTCCACCCCCAAAGTTATCAGATTTCCTTTGCTCATCAGCTTGGAACTGGTTTGCATCAAAGTGACAGTTTTGGGGAGGATGGCACCGAGAAGAGGCCAAATAGGTTGAATCCTGCTATGAGATGTCTGGAGAAAGGGGCCTGTAGGTGATAAAAACTCTTTGAAGTGGACGAGAGCCGAAATCCCGACATAGAGCTACGAACCCGGGCCAACCGGCATTTCCAAAAGATGGCATGGATTGACATCAGTCATAAATCAAGCCCCCTTCCATTAGGACACTGGGGGCTGAAACCGAAATCCAATCTCAAGAACTCAAGAACCAATCACCTATTGATCTGACAGACTATAAGGAACAGTGCACAGTCTCTCTCTCTCTCTCTCTCTCTCTTTCTCTCTCTCTCTCTTTCTCTCTCACCTGAACCAGTAACTCGCTGCCACAGTTCAACCAGTAGCTCTGTTGCCCGAACCGGAACCAGAAACCAACCAAGTCTTTGCCGGCAACAGAAGAGTTAAACTGGGAGAAGGAGATTGAGCCGTACGAAGAATTCTTTTAAAGGACTTTATTAAATAAAGAACTTTACAGACTGCGCATGCCCGCCTGTGCCCACCTGATCAGTGGAGTTTTACAGCTGGACAATTGAGTAAGTCGAATGTATATGAAAGTGTTCAGTCATTTAAATAGCTATTTGAGTCTTAAGAAACTTGACCCTTGGAACGAACAGGGCCCTGCTTTCCTCAAAGACTTTGTCTTCAAGTAACTACGGTGGAACCCTGCTTACAAAGAAGATTTTGTGCACAACCTTGGAGCCTTCAAACCAGTGGAAAATCTGTTTGGAAAAGACTCTAATTTCGCGAAACCCCAACTTCCAGCTGCATCGACTGAGTGGAAGTTCTTGGACAAAGCCGAACCGCACTGCCTTTGTTCCAATCCACACGGACCATGTGCCGTGTGCTGTGATCTGAGCCCGAAGACAGAGAGGCCTCTCTGCGACGAAGTTCAGATAAGTTTAACAGTTTGGAGTTCATGATTCATGACATTTGAGAAATCAATTAGAAATGTTATTCTGTGATTCATAACTCTAGAATGTGTAATATCATTTAGTTTTCTTAAATATAAATGTGTGTTGCATTAAACTGTTTTGTTGATAATTTTAGAAATAAAATCTGTCAACCCCGAGAAATATCTTCTCATTCCTGTTTAACTGTTTAGTCTGAAATTGACACAAGTCAATAGACGTTAGATAATTGGTGTCCCTGCCTATCCATGATCATTGAATAATAATCAGTTAAGGGAAATTGTGGTAACAAGTAACGATAGGATCTTTCTCGGCACCTAAACGTAAATGAGACTGATATATATATAACGAGAAGTTACCTGACATAAATACTAACCTGCGTAGTTATTTAATGTCTGACTAACAATACTAACGAGAGACTCACCTTCGTCTTACTAACCGGTATTGTAGTTAATGTGTTTATAACCTTTTTTGTTTAACGATTTGTGTGTTAGAGCATCAGACTTTTAATCTGAGGGTCCAGGGTTCGAGTCCCTGTTCGGGCGCCTTGTTGACCGAGGGCCATGATGGTGAAAAGCCTGGATGGCCTTCCAGGTGACAATGAAATATGCAGTTGCGTCTAGGCAAGGTGTCTAGTCCTCTTTGCTTCTTTCGGCAAATATCCAGCCTGGGCAAGTGTTGTCTTCCAGAGGCAAGTCAAGCCAGGAACTCTGAGAGATGTTTTTGCTGTTGACGACGTGTCACTTTAGAACAGCACAACATGCATCTCTACTTGACTTGGCACAATCTGTGAGGGTTGGGCCAACACAACGTGTCCACACATTTGCAGGCGTCTTGAAATACTTGGAATGACCTGTGGCCCCATGCCATGCAGAAGTCCACAGCTATGCGTGTCAGCATGCTCTGCTCTTTATCCCCAATGTGCCACTTGTAAGAACTGTGTAAAAAGCGACAGAGAACGTGATCAGCAAAGAAACACAATTCTCCTGAGAACGACAATCATCGTGCCGATCGTAATCTCAGTGCATACCTGGATGCCCAACAAGCCAAGCCAGTGGTTCCCAAGCGTTGTAATGCCACGGCACACTTTGCTGAGACCAAAAACCTTCGCGGCGCACCAACATGAAAAAAAAAAAAGGATTTACTAGGTATTGTCTCACCTGAATGGCAACAGGCTGCTAAAACTATTATCACACGCACATTGCATGTTAAAGTATGTCAGTAAGGGAGTAATTAAAAGGGCAAATGTGTGAAGTGCAAGGAGTGGACCTTAGTGGTTAGGTAAAAAAGTACACAGACAAACTAAATAATCCCTTGATACAAATCATTTATTTAGTGCAGACAGACCAAGACCAGCCACAATAAACTATTCGCAGTAAATATAAATTCACAGCAAAATAGGTTCAGTTCACAATATCCTATAACAAGCTGCACAAAGGCAGCGCTAGCAGTGGAAAGAACGAAGAACTGCAGGAGAAACGCCGGGGCTATTTAGAGCCCGATTATTCAACACAGAGGGGGAAAACCAAGGCCAAATGAGACTTAGAGGAACAGGAGACATCCAACAACAGTATAAAGATAAAAAGGAATTCACCACATGTCCCTTTAATCAATTGCCTTGCAGTTCCACTGTGTAGCGTTATGTTGGGTTTATTTTGATAAGAGCATTCGGGCTCTGAGCTGAAGCACTGATCTAAAGAAGACCTCTCCACCCCCAAAGTTATCAGATTTCCTTTGCTCATCAGCTTGGAACTGGTTTGCATCAAAGTGACAGTTTTGGGGAGGATGGCACCGAGAAGAGGCCAAATAGGTTGAATCCTGCTATGAGATGTCTGGAGAAAGGGGCCTGTAGGTGATAAAAACTCTTTGAAGTGGACGAGAGCCGAAAACCCGACATAGAGCTACGAACCCGGGCCAACCGGCATTTCCAAAAGATGGCATGGATTGACATCAGTCATAAATCAAGCCCCCCTCCATTAGGACACTGGGGGCTGAAACCGAAATCCAATCTCAAGAACTCAAGAACCAATCACCTATTGATCTGACAGACTATAAGGAACAGTGCACAGTCTCTCTCTCTCTCTCTCTCTCTCTCTCTCTCTCTCTCTCTCTCTCTCTCTCTCTCTCTCTCTCTCTCTCTCTCTCTCTCGCTCTATTTCTCTCTCACCTGAACCAGTAACTCGCTGCCACAGCTCAACCTGTAGCTCTGTTGCCCGAACCGGAACCAGAAACCAACCAAGTCTTTGCCGGCAACAGAAGAGTTAAACTGGGAGAAGGAGATTGAGCCGTACGAAGAATTCTATTAAAGGACTTTATTAAATAAAGAACTTTACAGACTGCGCATGCCCGCCTGTGCCCACCTGATCAGTGGAGTTTTACAGCTGGACAATTGAGTAAGTCGAATGTATATGAAAGTGTTCAGTCATTTAAATAGCTATTTGAGTCTTAAGAAACTTGACCCTTGGAACGAACAGGGCTCTGCTTTCCTCAAAGACTTTGTCTTCAAGTAACTACGGTGGAACCCTGCTTACAAAGAAGATTTTGTGCACAACCTTGGAGCCTTCAAACCAGTGGAAAATCTGTTTGGAAAAGACTCTAATTTCGCGAAACCCCAATTTCCAGGTGCATCGACTGAGTGGAAGTTCTTGGACAAAGCCGAACCGCACTGCCTTTGTTCCAAACCACACGGACCATGTGCCGTGTGCTGTGATCTGAGCCCGAAGACAGAGAGGCCTCTCTGCGACGAAGTTCAGATAAGTTTAACAGTTTGGAGTTCATGATTCATGACATTTGAGAAATCAATTAGAAATGTTATTCTGTGATTCAAAACTCTAGAATGTGTAATATCATTTCGTTTTCTTAAATATAAATGTGTGTTGCATTAAACTGTTTTGTTGATAATTTTAGAAATAAAATCTGTCAACCCCGAGAAATATCTTCTCATTCCTGTTTAACTGTTTAGTCTGAAATTGACACAAGTCAATAGACGTTAGATTATTGGTGGCCCTGCCTATCCTTGATCATTGAATAATAATCAGTTAAGGGAAATTGTGGTAACAAGTAACGATAGGATCTTTCTCGGCACCTAAACGTAAATGAGACAGATATATATATAACGAGAAGTTACCTGACATAAATACTAACCTGCGTAGTTATTTAATGTCTGACTAACAATACTAACGAGAGACTCACCTTCGTCTTACTAACCGGTATTGTAGTTAATGTGTTTATAACCTTTTTTGTTTAACGATTTGTGTGTAATCATATGCGATCCCATGGTCTTTGATTTGGTCACGGAAGTGATTTGTCTTTGATTTGTTGATCTAGAGTTGAATTTTGATTAGCTTTTCCCTTTTGTATAATTAGTGTAGTGCTACATTTAGTCTTTGTTTTTGAATAAATTTAACAATTTATATCTTTGGAATTGGTGTCTGTGTCCAATTATTACAGAAATTGAGTTCTACAAGATTCCAGGATTCGTGATAAGGTGATACTATAAATTCACTTCTTAAATTGAAATTTTTAAGTGTACCTTACGATACAACTGATAGCACTGCAACTCAGTGTAGGTGTGCGTTCAGTCCGGCAAACACAACATTTCAGTTATGAAACGCTTTCTACAGGTGATGTATAAATGTAATATTTTCACACATTTGAATAAGTTTGATTTGATACAAGATTTATGAAGTTGACCAAACAAAATGACATAATATTTTTCAGGGGATAAAAATCTCACGACACAATTGGGTAGTCCTCACGGCACACGGGTTGAAAACCACTGAGCCAAGCCACGGTGCTTCTTGGCTTTGCACGGCCACTGAGACTGCCAGGGGAAGACGGTGAGAAGCTTCCCTTTGATAGCTCAGCTGGTGGAGCGGAGGACTGGAGGTTTCAGGCTGCGGGCATCCTTAGGTCGCTGGTTCAATTCCGGCTCGAAGGAAGGCGTGATTATGGTTTGACATCGGTTTTGGACGAGCTCCCAAATGTCAAGCCATTGGAATTGCATGAGGACAAGGAGAAAACACCGGAAATTTGGATTTGCTGTGGAGAACTCGCATTGCCCAAACATCTCATATGCATGTGACCCTTTTCACCCTGAGCCCAGTTTTCTAAACCGGCCAGAAAGCGGTCTGGAACAATCATGAAGCCAACACATTGTGAAGCACTTCACTGAAGCTCGGGTAGCTCAGCCAGGAGGGCATCAGACTTTTAATCTGAGGGTCCAGGGTTTGAGTCCCTGTTCGGGCGCCTTGTTGACTGAGGGCCATGATGGTGAAAAGCCTGGATGGCCTTCCAGGTGACAATGAAATATGCAGTTGCGTCTAGGCGAGGTGTCTAGTCCTCTTTGCTTCTTTCGGCAAATATCCAGCCTGGGCAAGTGTTGTCTTCCAGAGGCAAGTCAAGCCAGGAACTCTGAGAGATGTTTTTGCCGTTGACGACGTGTCACTTTAGAACAGCACAACATGCATCTCTACTTGACTTGGCACAATCTGTGAGGGTTGGGCCAACACAACGTGTCCACACATTTGCAGGCGTCTTGAAATACTTGGAATGACCTGTGGCCCCATGCCATGCAGAAGTCCACAGCTATGCGTGTCAGCATGCTCTGCTCCTCATCCCCAATGTGCCACTTGTAAGAACTGTGTAAAAAGCGACAGAGAACGTGATCAGCAAAGAAACACAATTCTCCTGAGAACGACAATCATCGTGCCGATCGTAATCTCAGTGCATACCTGGATGCCCAACAAGCCAAGCCAGTGGTTCCCAAGCGTTGTAATGCCACGGCACACTTTGCTGAGACCAAAAACCTTCGCGGCGCACCAACATGAAAAAAAAAAAAAAGGATTTACTAGGTATTGTCTCACCTGAATGGCAACAGGCTGCTAAAACTATTATCACACGCACATTGCATGTTAAAGTATGTCAGTAAGGGAGTAATTAAAAGGGCAAATGTGTGAAGTGCAAGGAGTGGCCCTTAGTGGTTAAGTAAAAAAGTACACAGACAAACTAAATAATCCCTTGATACAAATCATTTATTTAGTGCAGACAGACCAAGACCAGCCACAATAAACTATTCGCAGTAAATATAAATTCACAGCAAAATAGGTTCAGTTCACAATATCCTATAACAAGCTGCACAAAGGCAGCGCTAGCAGTGGAAAGAACGAAGAACTGCAGGAGAAACGCCGGGGCTATTTAGAGCCCGATTATTCAACACAGAGGGGGAAAACCAAGGCCAAATGAGACTTAGAGGAACAGGAGACATCCAACAACAGTATAAAGATAAAAAGGAATTCACCACATGTCCCTTTAATCAATTGCCTTGCAGTTCCACTGTGTAGCGTTATGTTGGGTGTATTTTGATAAGAGCATTCGGGCTCTGAGCTGAAGCACTGATCTAAAGAAGACCTCTCCACCCCCAAAGTTATCAGATTTCCTTTGCTCATCAGCTTGGAACTGGTTTGCATCAAAGTGACAGTTTTGGGGAGGATGGCACCGAGAAGAGGCCAAATAGGTTGAATCCTGCTATGAGATGTCTGGAGAAAGGGGCCTGTAGGTGATAAAAACTCTTTGAAGTGGACGAGAGCCGAAATCCCGACATAGAGCTACGAACCCGGGCCAACCGGCATGTCCAAAAGATGGCATGGATTGACATCAGTCATAAATCAAGCCCCCCTCCATTAGGACACTGGGGGCTGAAACCGAAATCCAATCTCAAGAACTCAAGAACCAATCACCTATTGATCTGACAGACTATAAGGAACAGTGCACAGTCTCTCTCTCTCTCTCTCTCTCTTTCTCTCTCACCTGAACCAGTAACTCATTGCCACAGCTCAACCTGTAGCTCTGTTGCCCGAACCGGAACCAGAAACCAACCAAGTCTTTGCCGGCAACAGAAGAGTTAAACTGGGAGAAGGAGATTGAGCCGTACGAAGAATTCTATTAAAGGACTTTATTAAATAAAGAACTTTACAGACTGCGCATGCCCGCCTGTGCCCACCTGATCAGTGGAGTTTTACAGCTGGACAATTGAGTAAGTCGAATGTATATGAAAGTGTTCAGTCATTTAAATAGCTATTTGAGTCTTAAGAAACTTGACCCTTGGAACGAACAGGGCCCTGCTTTCCTCAAAGACTTTGTCTTCAAGTAACTACGGTGGAACCCTGCTTACAAAGAAGATTTTGTGCACAACCTTGGAGCCTTCAAACCAGTGGAAAATCTGTTTGGAAAAGACTCTAATTTCACGAAACCCCAATTTCCAGGTGCATCGACTGAGTGGAAGTTCTCGGACAAAGCCGAACCGCACTGCCTTTGTTCCAAACCACACGGACCATGTGCCGTGTGCTGTGATCTGAGCCCGAAGACAGAGAGGCCTCTCTGCGACGAAGTTCAGATAAGTTTAACAGTTTGGAGTTCATGATTCATGACATTTGAGAAATCAATTAGAAATGTTATTCTGTGATTCAAAACTCTAGAATGTGTAATATCATTTAGTTTTCTTAAATATAAATGTGTGTTGCATTAAACTGTTTTGTTGATAATTTTAGAAATAAAATCTGTCAACCCCGAGAAATATCTTCTCATTACTGTTTAACTGTTTAGTCTGAAATTGACACAAGTCAATAGACGTTAGATTATTGGTGGCCCTGCCTATCCTTGATCATTGAATAATAATCAGTTAAGGGAAATTGTGGTAACAAGTAATGATAGGATCTTTCTCGGCACCTAAACGTAAATGAGACTGATATATATATAACGAGAAGTTACCTGACATAAATACTAACCTGCGTAGTTATTTAATGTCTGACTAACAATACTAACGAGAGACTCACCTTCGTCTTACTAACCGGTATTGTAGTTAATGTGTTTATAACCTTTTTTGTTTAACGATTTGTGTGTTATCATATGCGATCCCATGGTCTTTGATTTGGTCACGGAAGTGATTTGTCTTTGATTTGTTGATCTAGAGTTGAATTTTAATTAGCTTTTCCCTTTTGTATAATTAGTGTAGTGCTACATTTAGTCTTTGGTTTTGAATAAATTTAACAATTTATATCTTTGGAATTGGTGTCTGTGTCCAATTATTACAGAAATTGAGTTCTACAAGATTCCAGGATTCGTGATAAGGTGATACTATAAATTCACTTCTTAAATTGAAATTTATAAGTGTACCTTACGATACAACTGATAGCACTGCAACTCAGTGTAGGTGTGCGTTCAGTCCGGCAAACACAACATTTCAGTTATGAAACGCTTTCTACAGGTGATGTATAAATGTAATATTTTCACACATTTGAATAAGTTTGATTTGATACAAGATTTATGAAGTTGACCAAACAAAATGACATAATATTTTTCAGGGGATAAAAATCTCACGACACAATTGGGTAGTCCTCACGGCACACGGGTTGAAAACCACTGAGCCAAGCCACGGTGCTTCTTGGCTTTGCACGGCCACTGAGACTGCCAGGGGAAGACGGTGAGAAGCTTCCCTTCGATAGCTCAGTTGGTATAGCGGAGGACTGTAGGTTTCAGGCAGCGGGCATCCTTAGGTCGCTGGTTCAATTCCGGCTCGAAGGAAGGCGTGATTATGGTTTGACATCGGTTTTGGACGAGCTCCCAAATGTCAAGCCATTGGAATTGCATGAGGACAAGGAGAAAACACCGGAAATTTGGATTTGCTGTGGAGAACTCGCATTGCCCAAACATCTCATATGCATGTGACCCTTTTCACCCTGAGCCCAGTTTTCTAAACCGGCCAGAAAGCGGTCTGGAACAATCATGAAGCACTTCACTGAAGCCCGGGTAGCTCAGCCGGTAGAGCATCAGACTTTTAATCTGAGGGTCCAGGGTTCGAGTCTCTGTTCGGGCGCCTTGTTGACCGAGGGCCATGATGGTGAAAAGCCTGGATGGCCTTACAGGTGACAATGAAATATGCAGTTGCGTCTAGGCAAGGTGTCTAGTCCTCTTTGCTTCTTTCGGCAAATATCCAGCCTGGGCAAGTGTTGTCTTCCAGAGGCAAGTCAAGCCAGGAACTCTGAGAGGTGTTTTTGCCGTTGACGACGTGTCACTTTAGAACAGCACAACATGCATCTCTACTTGACTTGGCACAATCTGTGAGGGTTGGGCCAACACAACGTGTCCACACATTTGCAGTCGTCTTGAAATACTTGGAATGACCTGTGGCCCCATGCCATGCAGAAGTCCACAGCTATGCATGTCAGCATGCTCTGCTCCTCATCCCCAATGTGCCACTTGTAAGAACTGTGTAAAAAGCGACAGAGAACGTGATCAGCAAAGAAACACAATTCTCCTGAGAACGACAATCATCGTGCCGATCGTAATCTCAGTGCATACCTGGATGCCCAACAAGCCAAGCCAGTGGTTCCCAAGCGTTGTAATGCCACGGCACACTTTGCTGAGACCAAAAACCTTCGCGGCGCACCAACATGAAAAAATAAATAAAAGGATTTACTAGTTATTGTCTCACCTGAATGGCAACAGGCTGCTAAAACTATTATCACACGCACATTGCATGTTAATGTATGTCAGTAAGGGAGTAATTAAAAGGGCAAATGTGTGAAGTGCAAGGAGTGGCCTTTAGTGGTTAGGTAAAAAAGTACACAGACAAACTAAATAATCCCTTGATACAAATCATTTATTTAGTGCAGACAGACCAAGACCAGCCACAATAAACTATTCGCAGTAAATATAAATTCACAGCAAAATAGGTTCAGTTCAAAATATCCTATAACAAGCTGTATGTAACGAAGTGGTTAAACGTTACAAAGGGCATTACAATTGTTGAAAAACAATAGCACACGGATCAAACATGCTATCCCCGCCATTTTATTCGATTTGATTAGACGTTTCGCGACCGAAATGTTTTGTGTGCGGACTGAACGCACACCTGAGCCGAGCACGATCACAATACATATTCACAATTAATCTAAGCAGTATCATATTGTAACCGTTTCGGTCTGTTATCAACCCTTCCGGATCCAAAACCAGGAGTCAGACACCCTTTTCGGTGGACACGCTGTTGACTTCTCACAAGCACCATCCGCCTTCACAGAGGCAGCGCTAGCAGTGGAAAGAACAAAAACGGAGGGAAAATTCGCTTGCGCCGAACGGGGTCGAGAGATCCGCTGTGACGCAGGAGTGCGAGAGGACTCGACACCACCGAGCACGGGCGCGAGAGGGAGAGATACCCACGGTGTGAGAAACCGCCCGCGACGCAAGCACCAGATGCCCGCAAGGACAATGGGAACCGGCGCGCTACCGAGAAACTGACCAAGATATGGAACGCTTCACGAATTTGCGTGTCATCCTTGCACAGGGGCCATGCAAATCTTCTCTGTATCGTTCCAGTTTTATTATACGTATTGCCGTCGCGAACACAAGGGCTGGGTTAGAGAGCACCCGCCTTTGTACCCAGGTGGGCCGGGGGAGCGAGGCGACTCGCTGTTTGGGGCCGGGAAGCCTGTCCCACTCCCTGCTCGTTGGCGGTGAGGCCGGGGGCCTTCCCTGGAGAGACTCTAGCGCCTCTCTTTCACCAAACGTCCGTACCACCATGGCAGACAGGGACACTTCACCCCATCCCCATGCCGGGCAGAGGCATGCTGGGGGAATGTGCAAATCCGGAGAGGTAATCAATCAACCGTAATCCCAAGTGTCATTGGAAAACGGAGCAGAAATCCACTACAATCCCCGATACGCCGAAGTAGTGGGCAGAGATGCTTCCCCCCTGCCAGCCGCCAGGCGGAGCGGCCGGGGCTGCGCTGGTGAGGTGAGGTGTATCGTATCGTATCGTATCGTATCTTGATGTTCCCTTACAGCCCCCCTCCCCTGAGCCATTAACGATGACTCCATACCTGGTCTGCAATGATTAGCTCACAATGTGGGCTGCAGGACGTGCGTGACCTGTAGATTTCTCCACTGCACCTGTGTAACGTCTTGAACACGTCATTGGTACTAAGCCTTGGTGGGTAATTTGATTCTGAATTGCACCATTATAAAAATCTCTTGTGCCTTGGCAAGTCGCACAGGAAGAGGGCGTCTGCTAAGAAAGAAGTAGTGAGAAATGACAATCGGTCGCCTGCCCCGTTTAGCTTCCGAGATCTGACGAGATCGGGCGCGTTCAGGATGGTGTGGCCAAAAGCAGAGAGGCCTGGCTGCATGATGTCGCTTAAAGGCTGGTGGGTATTGACGGAACTTCCAGCAAAAAAAAAAAAATAAAAAAAAAAAATGGAGGGAACAATATCAGTGCAGCAAAGGGTGTTGTAAGTAGCGGGGTACGTGTAAAATTCTTCAATTATATCTCCTCCAGACAGAAAGAGAGTATTAAGAGCTACGATGAAGTTACCCAAGTGACGTAAAAAGCTTGCAGCACCTGGTATTTCCAGGAGGTCTCCCATCCAAGTACTGACCAGGCCCTGACCCGTTTAAGTTCCGAGATCTGACGAGACGGGGTGCGTCCAGGACGGTGTAGCCGCAAGCCGAGAGGCCTGGCTGCATGATGTCTCTTTAAGGCAGACGGGTGTTGACGGAACTTCCAGCAAATAAAAAAAGAAAAATGGAGGGAAAAATATCAGTTCAGCAAAGGGTGTTGAAAGTAGCCGGGTACGTGTACATTTCTTCAATTATATCTCCTCCAGACAGAAAGAGAGAATTAAGAGCTACAATGAAGTTACCCAGGAGACATAAAAAGCTTGCAGCACCTGGTATTTCCAGGAGGTCACCCATCCAAGTACTGACCAGGCCCTGCCCCGTTTAGCTTCCGAGATCTGACAAGATCGGTAGCGTTCAGGACGGTGAGGCCGCAAGCCGAGACGCCTGGCTGCATGATGTCTCTTAAAGGCTGGCGGGTATTGACGGAACTTCCAGCAAAAAAAAAAAAAAAAAAAAGAAAAATGGATGGAAAAATATCAGTGCAGCAAAGGGTGTTGAAAGAAGCCGGGTACGTGTACAATTCTTCAATTATATCTCCTCCAGACAGAAAGAGAGAATTAAGAGCTACAATGAAGTTACCCAGGAGACGTAAAAAGCTTGCAGTACCTGGTATTTCCAGGAGGTCTCCCATGCAAGTACTGATCAGGCCCTGCCCCGTTTAGCTTCCGAGATCTGATGAGATCGGGCGTGTTCAGGACGGTGAGGCCGCAAGCCAAGAGGCCAGGCTGCATGATGTCTCTTAATGGCTGGCGGGTATTGACGTAACTTCCAGCAAAAAAAAAAAAAAAATGAAAAATGGAGGGAAAAATATCAGTGCAGCAAAGGGTGTTGACAGTAGCCGGGTACGTGTACAATTCTTCAATTATATCTCCTCCTGACAGAAAGAGAGAATTAAGAACTACGATGAAGTAACCCAGGAGACGTAAAAAGTTTGCAGTACCTGGTATTTCCAGGAGGTCACCCATCCAAATACTGACCAGGCCCTGCCACGATTTGCTTCCAAGATCTCACAAGATTGGGCGCGTTCAGGACAGTGTGGCCGCAAGCAAAGAGGCCTGGCTGCATGATGTCTCTTAAAGGCTGGCGGGTATTGACGGAACTTCCAGCAAAAAAAAATAAAAATAAAGAAAAATGGAGGGAAAAATATCAGTGCAGCAAAGGCTGTTGATAGTAGCCGGGTACGTGTACAATTCCTAAATTATAACACCTCCAGACAGAAAGAGAGTATTAAGAGCTACGATGAAGTTTCCCAGGAGACGTAAAAAGCTGGCAGCACCTGGTATTTCCAGGAGATCACCCATCAAAGTACTGACCAGGCCCTGCCCCGTTTAGCTTCCGAGATCTGTCGAGATCGGGCGCGTTCAGGACGGTGTGGACGCAAGCCAAGAGGGCTGGCTGCATGATATCTCTTAAAGGCTGGCGGGTATTGACGGAACTTCCAGCAAAAAAAAAAAGAAAAATAGAGGGAAAAATACCAGTGCAGCAAAGGGTGTTGAAAGTAGCCGGGTACGTGTACAATTCTTCAATTATATCTTCTCCAGACAGAAAGAGAGTATTAAGAGCTACGATGAAGTTTCCCAGGAGACGTAAAAGCTTGCAGCACCAGGTATTTCCAGGAGGTCTCACATTCAAGTACTGACCAGGTCCTGCCCCGTTTAGCTTCCGAGATCTGACGAGATCGGTCGCGTTCAGGATGGTGTGGCCGCAAGCCAAGATGCCTGGCTGCATGATGTCTCTTAAAGGCTGGCGGGTATTGACGGAACTTCCAGCAAAAAAAAAAAGAAAAATAGAGGGAAAAATACCAGTGCAGCAAAGGGTGTTGAAAGTAGCCGGGTACGTGTACAATTCTTCAATTATATCTTCTCCAGACAGAAAGAGAGTATTAAGAGCTACGATGAAGTTCCCCAGGAGACGTAAAAAGCTGGCAGCACCTGGTATTTCCTGGAGATCTCCCATCCAAGTACTGACCAGGTCCTGCCCCGTTTAGTTTCCGAGATCTGACGAGATCGGGCGCGTTCAGGACTGTGTGTCCGCAAGCCGAGAGGCCTGGTTGCATGATGTCTCTTAAAGGCTGGCGGATATTGACGGAACTTCCAGAAAAAAGAAAAAAGAAAAAGAATAATGGAGGAAAAAATATCAGTGCAGCAAAGGGTGTTGAAAGTAGCCGGGTACGTGTACATTTCATCAATTATATCTCCTCCAGACAGAAAGAGAGTATTAAGATCTACGATGAAGTTACCCAGGAGACGTAAAAAGCTTGCAGTACCTGGTATTTCCAGGAGGTCTCCCATCCAAGTACTGATCAGGCGCTGCTCCATTTAGCTTCCGAGATCTGATGAAATCGGGCGCGTTCAGAACGGTGTGGCCGCAAGCCAAGAGGCCTGGCTGCATGATGTCTCTTAAAGGCTGGAGGGTATTGACAGAACTTCCAGCAAAAAAAAAAAAAAAAAGAAAAATACACATACCACGTGGGCAATTCTAGAGCGTCCCCTAGAGTACAAACAGTGTATCGTGCCTACAAAAGTTTTCTTGTTACTAACCTTTGGAATCTGGATTTCTGGACAAAGCTCTCCAATAACTATTACAGAACTTAGTTCTTTTCAGTCTAAGATTCCTCTCACGGGGCACCAATTATGTAGCGTAAGGTACACTTATAAATTTCAATTATAGAAGTGTATTTATAGTATCACCTTATCACGAATCCTGGAATCTTGTAGAACTCAATTTCTGTAATAATTTGACGCAGACACCATTTCCAAAGATATAAATTGTCAAATTTATTCAAAACAAAGACTAAATGTAGCACTACACTAATTATACAAAAGGGAAAAACTAATTAAAATTCAACTCTAGATCAACAAATCAAAGACAAATCACTTCCGTGACCAAATCAAAGACCATGGGATCGCATATGATAACACACAAATCGTTAAACAAAAAAGGTTATAAACACATTGACTACAATACCGGTTAGTAAGACGAAGGTGAGTCTCTCGTTAGTATTATTAGTCACACATTAAATAACTACGCAGGTTAGTATTTATGTCAGGTAACTTCTCATTATATATATATATATATATATATATATATATATATATATATATATATATATATCAGTCTCATTTACGTTTAGGTGCCAAGAAAGATCCTATCATTACTTGTTACCACAATTTCCCTTAACTGATTATTATTCAATGATTAAGGATAGGCAGGGCCACCACTAATCTAATGTCTATTAACTTGTGTCAATTTCAGAATAAACAGTAAAACAGGAATGAGAAGATATTTCTCGGCGTTGACAGATTTTATTTCTAAAATTATCAACAAAACAGTTTAATGCAACACACATTTATATTTAAGAAAACTAAATGATATTACACATTCTAGAGTTATGAATCACAGATTAACATTTCTAATTGATTTCTCAAATGTCATGAATCATGAACTCCAAACTGTTAAACTTATGTGAACTTCGTCGCAGATAGGCCTCTCTGGCTTCCGGCTCAGATAACAGCACACGGCACGAGTTCCGTGTGGTTGGAACAAAGGCAGTCCGGTTCGGCTTTGTCCAAGAACTTCCACTCAGTCGATGCACCTGGAAGTTGGGGTTTCGCGAAAGTAGAGTCGTTTCCAAACAGATTTTCCACTGGTTTGAAGGCTCCAAGGTTGTGCACAAAATCTTCTTTGTAAGCTGGGGTTCCACCGTAGTTACTTGAAGATGAAGTCTTTGAGGAAAGCAGGGCCCTGTTTGTTCCAAGGGTCAAGTTTCTTAAGACTCAAATAGCTATTTAAATGACTGACACTTTCGTATTCAGTCGACTTAGTCAATTGTCCAGCTGTAAAACTCCACTGATCAGGTGGGCACAGGCGGGCAGTGCAGTCTGTAAAGTTCTTTATTTAATAAAGTCCTTTAAAAGAATTCTTCGTACGGCTCAATCTCCTTCTCCCAGTTTAACTCTTCTGTTGCCGGCAAAGACTTGGTTGGTTTCTGATTCCGGTTCTGGCAACAGAGCTACAGGTTATGCTGTGGCAGCGAGTTACTGGTTCAGGTGAGAGAGAGAGAGAAAGAAAGGCCGTGTTTGTCCTTTATAGTCTGTCAGATCAATAGGTGATTGGTTCCTGAGTTCTTGAGATTGGATTTCGGTTTCAGCCCCCAGTGTCCTATTGGAGGGGGGCTTGATTTATGACTGATGTCAATCCATGCCATCTTTTGGAAATGCCGGTTGGCCTGGGTTCGTAGCTCTATGTCGGGATTTCAGCTCTCATCCACTTCAAAGAGTTTTTATCACCAACAGGCCCCTTTCTCCAGACATCTCATAGCAGAATAACAAACTATTTGGCCTCTTCTCGGTGCCATCCTCCCCAAAACTGTCACTTTGATGCAAACCAGTTCCAAGCTGATGAGCTAAGGAAATCTGATAACTTTGGGGGGGAGAGGTCTTCTTTAGATCCGTGCTTCAGCTCAGAGCCCAAATACTCTTATCCAAATACACCCAACATAACGCTACACACCACATCCCAAAGATGCTCTATTGGGTTGAGATCTGGTGACTGTGGTTGCCAGTTTAGTACAGTGAACTCATTGTCATGTTCAAGAAACCAATTTGAAATGATTCGACCTTTGTGACATGGTGCATTATCCTGCTGGAAGTAGCCATCAGAGGACGGGTACATGGTGGTCATAAAGGGATGGACATGGTCAGAAACAATGGGCCGTGGCATTTAAACGATGCCCGATTGGCACTAAGGGGCCTAAAGTGTGCCAAGAAAACATCCCCCACACCATTACACCACCACCACCAGCCTGCACAGTGGTAACAAGGCATGATGGATCCATGTTCTCATTCTGTATACACCAAATTCTGACTCTGAAATCGAGACTCATCAGACGTATGTATGTATGTATGCATGTCCAATTGCTTTGACAATACAAATGCACTGAATTGAGAGAGAGAGAGAGAGAGAGGTAGTCCAGACCGCTGCAAAATTCCTGCTGAAGTGATCTGGATCACCACACAATGGCCCAAGGACCACTGCAAACTTGGATTTCAATGTATTTGTGTAATGTGTGTTGCAATAGCACCTACCATGTTCCTTTGTGGTGATCTGGTTAATTCTGATCTGGGAAAACCAC
The DNA here is from genome assembly GCF_036373705.1 of Amia ocellicauda. Taxonomy (NCBI): domain Eukaryota; kingdom Metazoa; phylum Chordata; class Actinopteri; order Amiiformes; family Amiidae; genus Amia; species Amia ocellicauda. Next base: position 14,489 of record NW_027102744.1, on the reverse strand, counting down.
AATCCTGCAGGTTTAATAAGTCTCTCTACACATCAGTCCCTGAGTACCTTCAACCAATGGTCATTTTGACCAATTAAGCCCAAGATTTGAGTCAATTAAGTTGTCAAGGACTACCCAGTGAAGACGTGAACTCACGACTAGGTCACACTGTGAGCTCACCAGAGCAGACATTACACTGAGCTCACTGTGAGCTCACTTAGTGCTTTTCCAGCGACATGGTGATGGTGCTGGAGCCGGAGCCGCTGCCCTTACTCGGTGGCTAACCCACCTCTATGTTACAAATGTTCCCTAAACACTTATTTTGCAAGATCAATAAAAATCCTTTAGGAAATTTAAACTTTTACTGACACACATAGTTAATAGCAATGTATTATAACTTTACCAAAAATAATAATCTGTATATCTTTAATTGTTTAGACATTATTAAGATATAATGCATCTTTCACATAGGGAACATTTGTAACATGTTAGGAAAAACAAACAAATGATTTGAAAATATTCATAATTACAGCATACAATTTGTCAGGCTTCATAAGAATGGTATTTATAACATACTCTGTAAAAATCAAGCAAATAGCATTTGTGGTTCACAAGAAAATATATATATATATATATATAATCAAAGCTATCAGACTATAGCAGCCGTTGTATGAAGACACATACGATTATACAGCATTATTTGGCAGCTTCGCAAGACCTAATTTTAAACGTTGTTGGTAAGTTAGATAATTAGTGGGGACCCTCTATTTGCAGTTCTTCCCCTCCATAATTGCTAAAATAAAGTTTTACTGACATTTTATTGACCCTACCACTGCATAGGGCATATCTGTAACATGAACGCTACTGAATGGCACATACATTGAAAACTACAGAGAACTGAGACAAATCCACTTTACACTTCATAAATAATCTTAAAACGTTTCCAACCAAGGCAACACCCACTTGAAATACATTAATTCTCATTTTTGGTAAACAAAAAGAGAGATTGTTACATATGTTCCCTATGATGCATCTACAGAGAGAGAGAGACAGACAGACACTAACACTCTCTCTCTCTCTCTCTCTCAGCTGGGAGTGTGTGGGAGGGGTCTGCAGTGAGCGGGAGTGCTGCTGAGAGCTCTGTCCTTTGGCTGCGTTTTTTTGTTGCTTTACTTTTTTCAGTTTGTTTATTTTGTCTTCTGTTTTCAGTGCTTTTCTTATTGTGGGGGAACAGGGGAGGGGAGGGGGGAGTTCCGGTAGTTCTTCCCGGGTCGGGGGGTCGGACCCCCTGAATGCGTCTTTGATAAGAAAAACTGACCCGACGCCATGGAGTCAAGATCGCTCCGGTGCAGTTCTGCCCCCTAGAGCAGTGTGTGTTAGCGGTTGGGGAGGTAGCAGGGTGTGAAAATATCAAGTCTGCTGCCATTGTTATCTTCTTAAAAACCACTGATCTGCTCAATCAGCTAGTGGCTAATGGCACAGTGTTAGACGACACTTTCACCCCGGTGTTGCCGCTCGCTGCTCCTGCCCGGAAGGTAACGCTGTCTAACGTCCCTCTGTTCATCCGCACCGGCTCGGGCAGCTGATGTCCGGCATTAAGAGGGTCCCGCTGGGCTGCAAAGCCCCGCAACTGAAACACGTCGTGTCCTTCCGAAGGCAGCTGTATATGATCCTCAATAACATCAATGAGGATCTTAATGTCTCCGAAGTTGGATCTCTCTTTCTGCCACCACCACGAAGATTGCTCTTTAGTAATGTTGGAAAGTCAAAGACAGCAACCGTCAGGGTTCTTGCATATGACGTATTCGTGCTGCACCTCTCTGCAAGGATCCAGGACAGTTTGTCAATGTAAACTCCAGTGCCTGGGAATATTTCCACCTAAAAGACAATGGTAAATAAAAAACAAGTTTATCCCCAAACTATTCTTATATTATGTTAAGTGGAATACTCAGACATTATCAGTGAGGCTGTGATTTTGTTACAGAAATGTGTTATTAAAGACCACAGTATGTCTCAATTCTAAGTTTATTAATTTACAGACATAATAAAGTCAGTGAATCTGTGACACCCATAATTCAATTACATTCTTATTATCAACTATAACTATGAATATACCTGATAATGTAGCATCATTAGATTGTTTACAACCAATATTTGTTTTCAATATATATATTTTTACCTTGTCTTTGTAATATTGTAGACCAAGAGTGTTACACCTGTTTTGGTGATTCTTTGTCAGATTCAGAACAATTTGCTGTGGGGCTGTCAGAACCACTTGATGGTGACACACTTTTGTCTTCATTGCTGATAAATGTGGCTTTTGTTACAATTTTTTTCAGATTGTCCAAAATTGATTGATAATCATTTCTAGTAATATATTTAATACAAAGTGAAAACAAAACCATCAATGCCTGCAATTATACTTGAGAGACTTGCTCTATGTTATTGGCAAACTGACCTTTTTGTGGGTCATTAACATTAGCTACGAAAAAAATAAAAAAGATAAAATACAACAATTACCAGGTCTAATGTAATGCATATAGTCATTAATGTAGGATTATGAAGTTATGTTGAAAAACTTTATTTAATAATCAGTATTATTAAACTATTAGACAGTGCACATTACGAGTCTGTATTGTGGTTCTAGATTACTTCAGTATGATCAACTATAATACATTACTCTGGAATCTAAATTACTTAAGAATAACATTTATCAAGGTAAGGAATTATTTGCTATAAATAAAAAAACTTACCATCAACCATACGGTTTCGAAGACATTGGTTTTCATTTTTAAGTCTTGTGTTTTCCTTATCGAGCTGCTTAACTTTTTGCTGTAGCTCAACTTCACTGGACTCTTTAAATGTCTGTAGAATGTGATGGGATCTAATTCTTGAAGCTCCATCGGTTTTCTTTCTTATTTTGTGCTGTATTCAGAGAGAAAAAGAGTTTAAAATGAATATATATATATATATATATATATATATATATATATATATATATATATATATATATGAAAATGATTAAAAAAAAACAATCCTGCAATACATTTATTTAATATTTGCAGTAATTATCTCACCGGTAACTGTGGTTCATCAAGGTCACTATCATCTGAAATTTGAAGTTTTTTGTTTGTTTTAGGTACTCTCTTCATTTTAGGAGAGGGCATTTTTGTTAGGTCATTAAGTTTTCTTCTTAGTTCACCTTCTTTTCCTAAAATAAAAATAAAATAAATAAAACCCTGCATTATGTCCACAGATATTTGGGGATTATATTTATTTGTCATAAAAATACTGTGCTTTGACCATACAAATTAAGATGAACAGCCAACACTGAATCAAAACTGAAGTTAAATTATATCTGGTTTAATTTATTTTGTGATTTGGGGGATTTTATTGTAAAGCACAACACACAATAAATCGTTCTTACAAATGCCAGTCAAGTATGACGAGTTTTTAGTGCCCTCACCACCACCTACCATGTTATAAGAGTATGTTAGAAGTACAACACATTAATAACTTAAACATTCATTTCAAATATACTGTGATTGTATATATCAAATAGCATGTAAAGACTTTAATGTTTTTTTTTTTTAAATAAACATTTTTACCAGTCATAATGATCTGCGCTTCATGGACAGGCCATCCACCTTTTGGAGGTTTGTTCATGTCTCTCCACTCTGCTCTGAAGTTTCGAGTCGTCTCTTCGTCATCATCAGCAATGCTGAATAAATCAAAATTGCGAAAGCAAGCAGTGGGAATCACGCTGTAAGAGTCTTTGTCGACCCCGCTTTCCCACTTCACCAACGCGTGCATCACCGCCATACTACCTTCACCTTCTCATCCGTTTTTTCTGCGCGTTTTTCCCCCGACAAGTCACGGCACAAAAAACAGTCCCGCTCTGCATTCTGGTACTTGGCGTTCTTAATAACACCAACAGGGTGTAATCGCATAGACCACTCGAGTATAAAGTACTACATATCCCATCAGTTACAGTTTTTTTTCATCTTCTGAAACTGCAATTTAGCACTTTCAACTGTTTCTTAGTGATTCCTAGAATTACTAACCGGTATTGTAGTCAATGTGTTTATAACCTTTTTTGTTTAACGATTTGTGTGTTATCCTATGTGATCCCATGGTCTTTGATTTGGTCACGGAAGTGATTTGTCTTTGATTTGTTGATCTAGAGTTGAATTTTAATTAGTTTTTCCCTTTTGTATAATTAGTGTAGTGCTACATTTAGTCTTTGTTTTTAAATAAATTTGACAATTTATATCTTTGGAATTGGTGTCTGCGTCCAATTATTACAGAAATTGAGTTCTAAAAGACTCCAGGATTCGTGATAAGGTGATACTATGAATTCACTTCTTTAATTGAAATTTATAAGTGTACCTTACGCTACATATATATATATATGTATGTATGTATGTCCAATTGCTTTGACAATACAAATGAATTGAATTGAGAGAGAGACAGACAGACAGACAGACTGACAAACAGAAAAACAGACAGACACAGATACACACACACACACACACACACACAGAGCCAGCCAGCCAGCCAGCTCAGCGATGACATCACGAGCCTCTCTCAGCTGACTGCTATGACATCACAGAGCATGTACATTCCGTTGCTTGCCGTCTGTCAACCACTCAGTCACTGCCAGCCAGACTGGCTGGCTGGCTGGATGGGGGGGCTGCTTGCTGCTGCTGCGTACCTTAGCAAGCTTATTTGCTTGACCGGCCTTCCTCCTCCGCCCACATGCCCACCTATGCCCGATCTGCTGTTCACCTGGATCACAGCTCCGCCCCAACAAGGCAGAGCCTCCCAAAAATGGTACAAACTCACCCACGATCCCCTCCACGGAAAGCTTTAGCAAAAGGCAAAAGCGTTATACGTAATGAAGAGGAACCCGAGTCCAAGACGCATCCGACCAGCCATACATATTTGTGTGTATTAAAGATCACATTTTCTTACATTTAGTTTTTCTGTACTTTATTACATCTTATTGTGATTTATAAATGTATTGTTTCTTTTCCATATGTATGTATGTATGTATGTGTGTGTGTGTGTGTCTGTCTCTGTGTGAAAGTTAGTGTGTGTGTCTGTACGTGTGTGTGCCTGTCTCTGTGTGAAAGTGAGTGTGTGTGTGTGTATGTCTCTCTGTGAAAGTGTGTGTGTGTGGGGGTGTGACAGTGTGTGTGAGTGTCTGTCTGTCTGTCTGTCTTGTTGTCTGTCATATAACTCGCACATCTGTGAGGGCACCATTTTTGCAGAAGAGATGTACACATTTTGGAGCAACATATGCTGCCATCCAGACCTCATCTTTTCCAGTGACGTCCCTGCATTTTCAAAAAGATCACATTTTATTACATTTTGTTTATCTGTACTTTATTACATCTTATTGTGATTTATACTTGTAATGTTTCTTTTCCATATATATGTATGTACAGTGGGGGAAAAAAGTATTTGATCCCCTGCTGATTTTGTACGTTTGCCCACTGACAAAGAAATGATCAGTCTATAATTTTAATGGTAGGTGTATTTTAGCAGTGAGAGACAGAATAACAACAAGAAAATCCAGAAAAATGCATTTCAAAAAAGTTATAAATTGATTTGCATGTTAATGAGGGAAATAAGTATTTGACCCATTTTCAATGCCCTGGCTTAGGGAAGGAGGTTCTCACCCATGATTTGACGGTACATGGCCCCGTCCATCGTCCCTTTGATGCGGTGCAGTTGTCCTGTCCCCTTAGCAGACAAACAGCCCCAAAGCATAATGTTTCCACCTCCATGTTTGATGGTGGGAATGGTGTTCTTGGGGTCATTCCTCCTCCTCCAAACACGGCGAGTTGAGTTGATGGCAAAGAGCTTGATTTTGGTCTCATCTGAGACCACTTTCACCCAGTTCTCCTCTGAATCATTCAGATGTTCATTGGCAAACTTCAGACGGGCCTGTATATGTGCTTTCTTGAGCAGGGGGACCTTGCGGGCGCTGCAGGATTTCAGTCCTTCATGGCATAGTGTGTTACCAATTGTTTTCTTGGTGACTATGGTCCCAGCTACCTTGAGATCATTAACAAGATCCTCCCATGTAGTTCTGGGCTGATTCCTCACCGTTCTCATGATCATTGAAACTCCACGAGGTGAGATCTTGCATGGAGCCCCAGACTGAGGGAGACTGACAGTTATTTTGTGTTTCTTCCATTTGCGAATAATCGCACCAACTGTTGTCACCTTCTCACCAAGCTGCTTGGTGATGGTCTTGTAGCCCATTCCAGCCTTGTGTAGGTCTACAATCTTGTCCCTGACATCCTTGGACAGCTCTTTGGTCTTGGCCATGGTGGAGAGTTTGGAATCTGATTGATTGATTGCTTCTGTGGACAGGTGTCTTTTATACAGGTAACGAGCTGAGATTAGGAGCACTTCAACAGAGTATGAAAGACACCTGGGAGCCAGAAATCTTGCTGATTGATAGGGGATCAAATACTTATTTCCTTCATTAACATGCAAATCAATTTATAACTTTTTTGAAATGCATTTTTCTGGATTTTTTGGCTGTTATTCTGTCTCTCACTGTTAAAATACACCTACCATTAAAATTATAGACTGATCATTTCTTTGTCAGTGGGCAAACGTACAAAATCAGCAGGGGATCAAATACTTTTTTCCCCCACTGTACATACATATATATGGAAAAGAAACATTACAAGTATAAATCACAATAAGATGTAATAAAGTACAGATAAACAAAATGTAATAAAATGTGATCTTTTTGAAAATGCAGGGACGTCACTGGAAAAGATGAGGTCTGGATGGCAGCATATGTTGCTCCAAAATGTGTACATCTCTTCTGCAAAAATGGTGCCCTCACAGATGTGCGAGTTATATGACAGACAAACAGACAGACAGACAGACAGACACTCACACACACTGTCACACCCCCACACACACACACTTTCACAGAGAGACATACACACACACACACTCACTTTCACACAGAGACAGGCACACACACGTACAGACACACACACTAACTTTCACACAGAGACAGACACACACACACACACACATACATACAGGATAACGCCAAACCACATTCTGCCCAGATTTCAAGCGCATGGTTGCATAGGCAGAGAGTGCGGGTGCTAGCATGGCCTGCCTGCAGTCCTGACCTGTCTCCAAATTGAGAATGTGTGGCGCACTAGTGCAAATTAAGACAACGAAGGCCCTGTGCAGTTGCGCAGCTGAGGAAATGCATAATGGATGAATGGGGGAAAATCCCGCTTGCTAAACTTAACCAAGTGGTGTCTTCAGTGCCCAAGTGCTTAATAAGTGTTATTAAAAGAAAAGGTGATGTTACATAGTGGTAAACAGTCGACTGTCCCAACTTTCTTGGTTTCTTTTCACTGCTAATGAGATGCTGTAGAGTGAGTTAGTTATATTGCTTTCAGGAGCTCTAATCGTATTGATGAGTTCATGCAGCATTTTTAATTGAATTTCAAAAAGAAATCCTTGCTGTCTGGCCTGTGTGTATGAGATGTACTCTGTCAATCTTTGGCTAACAACTGAAACATTGGTAGAACAGAAATGGCAACATAAAAAAGAAAAGTACATTTTAAAAGAGCACATTAAATAGGATGAATATACAGTTTTTTACAATCACTTTGTCACTAATTTCAGAACCTTGATGTCATTTTTCAAAACTCTAGACACAAAACTCAAAACGGTCATCACTTGTAACACAGGCTGTCCAATGTTCAAGACATTGCATTGTGCATTCATATCTTTAAAGAAACCTTGCACTTGCAGACTTGTTGGTTCAAATAACTCATTTATCATGAAATACCATAGTAACATAGTAAAACAGAAGATACCGATAGTTTCACTGTGTAGTTGTTCGTACAATCATTAAATATTGTAGTACAAAATATGTGATACATGTTTCATTATGGTACTACACATAAATACATCACTGTAAAAGGACTAGTAGAGAGAATACTACAGACACAGTGGAATCATTGAACAAAATCTGAAATACAATACAATACAATACAATCAAATCACACCATAGGTTTCTTTGAATCCATGCAACAATAATTAGCTACAAAAAAGAACAAAACTACAGTAAAATGTCAACTGCAGTGTTCCTCACCTGGCTTAGTGTAAAAAGCAAAACAAAGGATTGATTACCGTACTTCTAAATTTCCATCAGCCCTGTGTTCAGGTTCAGGTTCTCACAACCATTTTTCACAAGAGGCATCTTGAAACTGAACATACCTGAACATATTCAGTCATCAGCTGCTTCACTCTGTCTGCATTTCTTTCAAAAGGCACACTATACTCTGTGCTACACATTGGTATGCAGTATACAGTCATTTGACAATTGAGAGTAGCCTAATGTTTTGTGCATGCTGAAGACTTGCCGCTTCTCAGTACGGAAATTTCTGATGATTGAGGCCACAGTTGATCCTGAGTTGATTCTGAGGTTTGATTGAATCATTGTAGCTGCCTCAGTCATGGTCATGCCATGATTTACAACATGCTCTACAACTATTTCTCGGATTTCACTGGACACTATTTGCTGTTGCTGCCGCTGTCTGGTCCGTGGCCTTGTCCTCTACCACGTTCCCCCAACACCTCTCAAATGAGGCCCATGGCTGCCTCTCTGGTGAGCCCTAAGCCCTCCTCTATGACGAGGCCCATGACCACCTCTCAGAAGGGGTGCATGTCCCCTTCCATTCCTTTGACCACCACGTCTTCCTCCTCCCACTGCTTTACCTCTATTGTGACCTGGATGACCTGCCGGCTCCATGTTATCACTGTGTTGCTGGGGTGGATAGCACTCATTTCACTCGATACTCGTACCACAATGTGAAATCAATCATCAATAACCAGTTGGCAGTATTGGAAAAGCAATTACAAGGGCCTGCATACATACAGTAATGTCAAATCTGATGTGGAAGAACAATCATCTTCAACCAGGTTGGAGCGTTAGTTGCAATGCCTTTAATACACGCAGCGTGGAGAGGAACAGTGACTCAAGAAGATCCCAAAGTCACTCTGCCTTCATTTTAACAGTCAGAGCTTTTATACACAAAAATCAAAGAGCTGGTTATAATCAGAAAGTCATTACTATGTTATCTTAAAAGTTAGCTAAGCAGAATTTATATCATTATAGGACAGAGTTCATAGATCAACACATGGATTAGGGAGCAGGCACTTCAATCATACTGTTTGACATTGTCTCCAAGATTCTCATCGTAAATAAAAAACAGAAATCAAACTACCTTCTGGCCTGACCTTCTAGCTTGACCTTATCTTTCTTAAGTATACAAGAAAGAAAAACAGGTATTAGAGAAAGAATTTCCAACTTTCCTTCCACACTGAAAACATGGTGTGGAAAAGTGCTACATGATGATGAATGATGATGAAATATTACATCCATAGATAATGTAGTCCAACTGGTTCATGCTCCTCGGTTATTGGTGTCAATGGATCTCATTATCCTGAAACTTTCATTATCGAAACATGGAATACTCTTCGTCAGTTTCCATAAAACTATGAATTAAGAGTAATGCAACAGTCACTTATCATTTTGAGCAGCTGTATCAATTGATAGTTAGATCTTTGTAATGAAATGAATAGACAGTGATCTCAGATGTAATGTGTGAATTGCATTTTGAAATGGTAATTCTTTGATGTTAAGTTGTGTCATTTTAGTTCAATGAACAAATGATCTGAGGTTGATGTGTATTGTATCCAAGCAATTGAAAAATGTGCATTTTGATCATTGGGTGTGAGTTTAGTGTCTAGAGTTTTGAAAAATGACATCAAGGTTCTGAAATGAGTGCCAAAGTGATTGTAAAAAAGTGTTAGAGTTTTGAAAAATGTGCATTTTGATCATCGGGTGTGAGTTTAGTGTCTAGAGTTTTGAAAAATGACATCAAGGTTCTGAAATGAGTGCCAAAGTGATTGTAAAAAAGTGTAATATCAGGGGACAGTGGCTATTAGTGATCTGGCCTTCCGTGGCCTCTGTATTAATGTAACAGGTCACATTGTATGTGTACACTGATACTTGATAGTATAATATAGTACAAGTAAAAAACATACATAGGTATCATAGAAGTATTTTGCAGAAATGATTAAGGATACTTATCAAAATGGAGAGGAAATGCTAAATCCAGTCTCCCCAGGCTGAGCTTCTATTGCTACACCTGCTAAGTGGCTGCTGGCCCCACTATATGGATAGAGCCACACCAAGTACAAGAGTCTCCCCGTTGCTATTTATATCTCCCTATCCAGTCTTCTATACGTGTCAGGGTGGGGTGCCTATTCCCCTGTGTGTGTGTGAAAGTGTGTCTGTGTGTGTGTCTGTAAGTGTGTGTGTCTGTCTGTGATAGTGTGTGTGTGTGTCTGTCTGTCTGTCTGTCTGTCTGTCTGTGAAAGTGTGTGTGTGTGTGTGTGTGTGTGAAAGTGTGTGTGAGTGTTTGTCTGTCTGTCTGTCATGTAACTTGCACATCTGTTAGGGCACCATTAATGCAGAGATGTACACATATTGTTTATTTTCCATATATATGTATGTATGTATGTATGCATGTCCAATTGCTTTGACAATACAAATGCACTGAATTGAGACAGAGAGAGAGAGAGAGAGAGAGAGAGAGAGAGAGAGAGAGACAGAGAGAGAGAGGTGCTAAGGCACATTTGTAACATAAATTAGGGAACATTTGAAACATGCTTAGGGAACATTCATAAGAACATAAGAACATAAGAACATAAGAAAGTTTACAAACGAGAGGAGGCCATTCGACCCATCATGCTCGTTTGGTGTCCATTAATATCTAAGTGATCCATGGATCCTATCCAGTCTATTTTTAAATGTTCCCAAACTTTCAGCTTCTACCACTTTCCATCTTGAATGCCTTGAAGCCCAATTTCCATTTGTGTCCCCTGGTGTGTGTGTCCCTGCTGATCTGGAAAAGCTCCTCTGGTTTGAGGAACCTTTCATGATTTTGAAGACTTGGATCAAGTCCCCACGTAATCTCCTCTGTTCCAGGGTGAAAAGGTTCAGTTCCCTCAGTCTCTCCGAGTAGGACTTTCCCTTCAGACCTGGAATAAGTCTGGTTGCTCTCCTCTGAACTGCCTCTAAAGCAGCAATATCCTTCTTGAAGTGTGGTGCCCAGAACTGTACACAGTATTCCAGATGAGGTTTAACTAGCGCATTGTACAGTCTTAACATTACTTCCCTTGTTTTAAATTCTACACTTTTGACGATATACCCTAGCATTCTGTATGCCTTTTGTATTGCTTCCCCACATTGTTTGGATGGAGAAAGTGAATCCACATAGATTCCTAGGTCTTTCTCATGCATTACTTCATCTAGATCTGTACCTCCCATAGTGTAATTATAGTGGACATTTTTGTTTCCTGCATGTATTACCTTGCACTTGTCCACATTGAATTTCATTTGCGAGGTGTCAGCCCACAACTGAATTTATCTAAGTTCCTCTGAATAGCATGTGCTGCCAAGATTGTATCTGCTGAGCCACCTATTTTAGTATCATCTGCAAATTTGACAAGGTTGCTAAGTATCCCAGAGTCCAGATCATTAATATAGATTAGAAAAAGCAAAGGCCCTAGTACTGATCCCTGTGGAACTCCACTAACAACCTCACTCCAGTTAGAAGTGACTCCTCTAATCTGTTTCCTATACATCAACCAGTTCATAATCCATCTACTTACATTACCCTGAATGCCGACAGCTTCCAATTTGAGGATCAGTCTTTGGTGTGGAACCTTATCAAAAGCTTTTTGGAAATCTAAGTATATCATATCATATGCTTTCACGTGATCTACAGCTGCAGTTGCATGTTCAAAAAAATTTATTAAGTAAGTAAGACATGATCTGCCTCGTCTAAACCCAAGTTGACTATCTCCAAGAATATGGTTTTCATTGAGATGCTCCTCTTATTTTCTGTCTAATCATTTTTTCCAACATTTTACAGGTGATGCAGGTGAGACTGATTGGTCTGTAATTTCCTGGCTCAGTTTTGTCCCCTTTCTTGTGGATTGGTATGAAATTTGCTGTCTTCCAGTCAGTGGGAACATCCCCTGTTCTAAGTGTCATTTGGAATAATCGAGTTAGCAGCCTATACATAATTTCCCTCATTTCTTTAAGTACTGTTGGAAATATCCCATCTGGCCCAGGTGATTTGTTTGATTTTAATTCTGCTAGTCCCTTTAGTACCTCCTCCTCATTTATCCTGATCTCTCTTAGGGTTTGACTGGATTGATTGTCAACCTGTGGCATGTCATCTGTTTCTTCTTTTCTAAAAACCTCTGTGAAATACTCATTTAGAATATTTGACACATCTTGTTCGTTTTCCAAGATACCTCCATTTTTGCTCTTTATCTGTTTCACCTCCTCCTTAATTGACCGCTTGCTGTTGTAATTTTGAAAAAAGCTCATTGCATTGGTTGTAGCTCCAAGAGCTATGTTTCTTTCTATTTCCCTCTTTGCTTTCCTGATCCCTTTCTTAAGATCTCTTTGCAGCTCAACATATTCTATGTATTTTGTTTCATCACCATCCCTTTTGTATGTGCTATACAACATTTTCTTCCTCTTTATATTTTTTTGCATGCCTCTGGTTTGTATGTATGTATGTATGTATGTATGTATGTATGTATGTGTGGAAGGAAAGTTAGAATTTCTTTTCTCACAACTGTTTTTCTTTCTTGTATACTTAAGAAAGATAAGGTCAAGCTAGAAGGTCAGGAGGCCATAAGGTAGTTTGATTTCTCTTTGTTATTTACAATGAGAACCTTGGAGACAATGTCAAACAGAATGACCTACGTGCCTGTTCCCTAATACCATGTGTAGACCTATGAACTCTGTTCTATAATGATATATGTTCTGCTTAGTTAGCCTTTAAGATAACATAGTAATGACTTTCTAGCATGTATGTATGTATGTATATATATATATATATATATATATATATATATATATATATATGTATGAATGTATGTATGTCCAATTGCTTTGACAATACAAATGAATAGAATTGAGAGGGAGAGAGAGAGAGAGACAAACAGACAGACTGACAAACAGAAAAACAGACAGACACAGACACACACACACACACACACACAGAGCCAGCCAGCCAGCCAGCTCAGCGATGACATCACGAGCCTCTCTCAGCTGACTTCTATGACATCACAGAGCACGTACATTCCATTGCTTGCCGTCTGTCAACCACCCAGTCACTGCCAGCCAGACTGGCTGGCTGGCTGGATGGGGGGGCTGCTTGCTGCTTCTGCGTACCTTAGCAAGCTTATTTGCTTGACCGGCCTTCCTACTCCTCTGCCCACATGCCCACCTATGCCCGATCTGCTGTTCACCTGGATCACAGCTCCGCCCCAACAAGGCAGATCCTCCCAAAAATGGTACAAACTGATTCACGTTCCCCTCCACGGAAAACTTTAGCCCAAAATAAGGGACACATTCTGTAACAACATAATGGATGCCCACCCAACCTGTGACAAAACTGAGAAAAAAGAAAAACGCTCAGTCCTCCTGGGGTAGGGACACACAGCCACCCTGGCTGCCCAATATGTCAGCGCCTACCACAGCCTGAGGGACACAGTGACACACGAGCACCGACTGTAAATATAATGTAAATACTCGTTTGTAATGCATGTCGTTGTATTTCAAAAAAGGAATCTGGAAATAGTAAACCTATTTTCTTTATTTGTATGTATTAAAGATCACATTTTATTACATTTTCTTTTTCTGTACTTGATTACGTGATTCATAATTCTATTATTCATTTTCCGTGTATATGTATATATGTATGTATGTATGTGTGTATATATATATATATATATATATATATATATATATATATATATATATGTATATGTATGTATGTCCAATTGCTTTGACAATACAAATGAATTGAATTGAGAGGGAGAGAGAGAAAGAGAGAGAGAGAGAGAGAGAGAGAGGAATATGAGCTCCTAAAAAACATTTGTTTTTATACATAAGCAGATTTAATTTGTCATTTACAAATGAATATATAGCACTATAAACATACACAGAAGACATGGAATAGAAATTCAGAAGAAAAAGTATTCAAAAAATAATAATTTTAATAAAAACACAAAAAGTAGAAAGCAGAGAGACAGTTCAGGAAGAAAAGTCAGAAAAGAAAAGCTGAAGACAAGAATTGGAGGTAAGACCTTTCACCTATAGACACAAATTATTAAACAAAACAATATATATAAATAAAATAAATAAGCATTCTCAGTAGTTGACTCAGCTAATGAAAATGCAGAGCTCACTTTGAATAGAGTGACAGTAGGAGAGAGCCCAACTGCCACTGAGACTGATACAAATCTATCGAACAGCAGTCTGACTGCAGAGCTGCCTTTTGAAATCCGATACCCTGAAGACATTCGCTCTACACAGGCTAAGAAGTACTACAAACAAGCTGTGATGAGAGCATCTC